>NW_028277058.1:27411590-27714621 GCF_059951505.1 Python bivittatus | reverse complement strand
GGACTTCATAGTGGAGCTCCCGGAGAGTAAGGGGAAGACCGCCATTTGGGTGGTCACGGACTTATTCTCCAAACAAGCGCACTTTGTAGCGTGCCGGCGAGCCCCCACGGCCGAGGGGCTGGCGAGACTGTTTGTGCAACATGTCTACCGACTCCACGGCGCACCTCGACGTATCGTCAGCGATCGGGGCGGCAACTTCATCGCGCGGTTCTGGCGGGAGTTCCTGAAGCGGGTGGGGACGAAACAAGCCCTATCCTCCGCGGCGCACCCGCAGACGGACGGAGCCACGGAACGCCTGAACGGGGGGCTCGAACAGTACCTGCGCTGCTACGTGGGGCACCAACAGGACGATTGGGCGGAGCTACTACCATTCGCGGAGGTGGCATACAACAACGCCGTCCACAAGAGCACCGGGTTCTCTCCGTTCAAAGTAGCCACCGGGAGAGATTTCGTCCCCATGCCGGAGCTGCCTCAGCCGGAATCCCAGATCAACTCCCTGGACGCCTGGTTCGCCCAAATCGACGAGACCCGGCGAGCGGCGCACGCGGCATTGCAAAGAGCCAAAGCCGACTACAAGAAGCACGCGGACCGCAAGAGGCTCCCCGAGGAAAAGTGGAAAGTGGGGGACCAGGTGTATCTGTCAACCAAAAACCTAAAGACGTACCAGGCATCGAAAAAACTCAGCCCGAGGTTTGTGGGGCCGTTCCCCATTTCGGAGGTCATCAATCCGGTGACCGTCAGGCTGACGCTCCCGAAAAGCCTCGGGAAGATCCACCCGGTGTTCCATTGCAGCCTGCTAAAGTTGCACCAGCCGGGGAACGCCTGGCACAAGGCGGAGGGAGCACCACCACCCAACATGGTCGGGGGGGAGCAGCATTTCGAAATCAACCGGATACTGGACGCCCGGAGGCACAAGGGGCAGACCCAGCTCCTAGTGCAATGGAAACATTTCCCCAAGTCCCACAGCGAATGGGTGAGTAAAACCCACATAAGGGCGCCGGACCTAGTGCGGGACTTTTACAGTAAATACCCCGGGAAGCCGAAATAGGACCGAGGGGGGGGAGTTGTCGTCAGGGGGGCGGCATGTCAGGTTCGGTCAGCACGAGGCTTCAGGGAAGCACGGGGTTGCAGGGAAGCTCGCAACCAGACCACGCGGAATCCACCGGCGGTAGCTAGCGGGGAAAAGAGGAACCGAAAGCGCCGCTAATTAACGAGCCACCTGCGGCCAGCTAAACAGGAAAACCGCAGCGGAAGCTTTTAACTATGAACTGATAACGGCGCGAGCAAGCAAGGAACGGGGCCGCAGGGCAGCGAAACAAGATCGCAACGCAGCACAGAACCCGCGGGTCTGCACGTAGCAGGGAGGGACCAACCCAGCCGGAGGGGGACTGGCAATCAAGGACAATGGACTCTGACCGACCCTGCCATCATGAACGATCAGGGGGGACATTGGGGGGCCTAATAGCCCACAGCCGCAACGCGATCACGAGGCGGGAAAAAGCGCGGGAAGGGGGGAATATAACAAGTGATGCAATTGTACCAAGCCAGTCCTGGCTTTGCTTGTGACTACTACGTTACGCATGAGTAAACCTTCTTTGTGAACCACACGTGTCACGAGAGTTTCTCTGTCGAACGGGGCAAATCTCACAAAAACAACTTTTGGTGCGCCCAGGCTCAGTCTTAGCAATGCTTTGGAACTGTACACTTGTTCTCAATAAATGAACTTTCTTTTGAATCATTACTGGTTGCAAGGAAAGTTACTGGAGTTGGGAGTAGTAAGTGGCAGATCATTACATTTTGCTAAGACTGAGCCTGTGTGCACCAAAAGTTGTTTTTACCCTCCGCACATGTATCTTCCTCTTCTATTTCCTATGGTTTTGGGTTTTTTAAGAGAAAAATGGCCTGACCTAAATCAAGACTTCTATATATGAGGTAAGCCTTGGGTAAAATGAACATGCAGGGTTTCTTTTTTTAAAATCTATTGGTGCTGATAGAGCAATAAGAACGGCAAAATGCAATTATGTTTCTGCTCTTACTGCAACCACAGAATACTATACAGTGTTATTGTATAGGGTGGCCCAAACCCTCTTAGGAGGAGAAGAGTCAGAAGAACATTTTAGATGTTCTGTAAGCGTTATGCTAGGTACCTAACAATAAAAATTATTCAGATCCACAGACCCTGGCTGTGGACTGAGATCTTGTTCTGATATTTGGAGGAACTTGATCCTGCGAGTCTCAAGGAAGTAGACAAGGTTCTTGGAGCTGTTTCCACATCCACCCATATCCTAGTTTATGTTCTACATGGCTGGTGACTTATTTTGTAAATGACAATGATACCATATTATTCCCACAACCAAAATATTATATTATTGTGTATCTAGGGAGGATGTCTTTCCCCCCGCATTTAAAAAAAAAATGGTAAAATATGGGAGGCAGCTTAGGGGGTGAAGTAATTTGTTCAAAAAGCAATTCACCTCTTCAGAATCAGAAATTGACATGTTCTTAGAAGAGAGTCAAACCACTGAGTTTGGATGTAAACCAAAAAATGGAATATTGTTTCTGTTGTTACCTGTTGAAATGTTATAACATCTTCAAGAAGTACAAGCCTTATTTAAAGGATAAAGTAATGACTATATTTGTGGACAATTTAGAAGGAAAATCTACCCTATTATTAATAAAAATGGGAGTACATAATGCTGTGGGCTAAAGATGCAGAAGAATTCTATCACAATTCCATTGGGAATGAATTTATTGTTCTGCTTCTGCCAGTGGCAGAACATTAGCATCAAATGAAGTTCACTAACGTTCATCTGTCCCTATTAAAAATCTGCCAGAAAGAAAGAAAGAAAGAAAGAAAGTCTCTTAAAAGTATCTACTGAATGTTTTGGACAAATAGAATTATTTTACAAAAAGGCTTCTCTTGGGGAAAAAAGTGTTTCAAAATCTTGCATAAAAGAAATCTATGTATCAAAGAATAAAAGCATCATGATTTCCATACTTACATATAATACCCACCACACACATACATTGTTTCAGACAGAAGTGTGTTGTTAAAACTTCTCAGTTGTCTGTTTTTTCAAGGTCACATCAACTCCATCCAGTTATGACGTTCTAAGTCAGCCCCTTCCTCTTGATTAATTAACCCTTTATATATATATATTTTTGGAAGTTCAATCTTTATTCATTATCAGGCCATCTCAACATGCTTTTTTCACACTGACTCCTTTGCCTTCCTCTTAGTTTTACAGAAGCACAACATATTTATTTCATGAATTAATTAATGAATATATTTGTGAATTCACATATTAATCCCATTATTTGCCAAGTTGCAATCTTCCATGGTGTAAACTGGGTTACCAACCTTAGTTGTACCTAAACCACATGTAGCAGTCCCTGCTAATGGTAAGAACAGTACCAGTCAATTTGGCTAGTATGCCACAAACACAACCAAAGCCCAGTTTTACTCCAGGTATGCTAATGTTATTCAATGCCAGCTTTGACCTAGAAACTACCTTGTAAGCTAGCACAGACATAGATACATAGATACAGTGACATAGATACAGACATAGATTACACATACAGTATACTGGCTTACACTCAGGATGCATTATGATTTGCATTTTAAAAATGAATCTATAGGAGTAATTTATATTAAGAGTTCTGTAGATTAAAGATTTATACAAAACTTAATATGCTACAAGACACTGCAGTAAAAATTGTTGGACTAGACTACTGCCCAACTATTGAAAACATTACAGTGGGTAGGAATTTTATCAACATTTTGTTCACTAAATATATCAACAAAACCTCGCTATATAACTATCTTATAAATTGCAGAGCATTTTTTTTTTTTATCAGGCAAGTGCTAATTCAAGGGTAAAGAATTTGTGGCCTGCCAAATGTTGTAGTATAATTTCCAGATGTTCCTGCTGGAAAACCATTTATGAGGGAAGCCAGAAAATACAGTTCAGAAACATCTGGAGGACCACTGGTTTTGTTCTTAGCTGTAAGTTGACTAGAAAGCTTATTTGATCGCAATGTATCCTTGACATCTTGCTAATTTTTACCAATCCAGTCCCCCTTCTCTCCATGGACACTGCTAGTCAGCAAGTACGAGAAGGGTGAGCACCTGGTTTTTATATGTAGGGATTCTGAAAAATAGCAGTCACAATAACAGAAATGTTATGCAAGCTCGCTTGTCTGAGTGGCAGACCACTAAAATTGCATTTTTAATATGTTTTGTGGTATTTATGTCATAGTTGTAAGCCTTCATTCAGCACTACCAAATGGTAATGTGCTTTTGAGTGACAAAGTAATTGCAATTTAGATCCTACGATGAAATTCAAACCCCAATTGTTACATAAATTTAGATCAGATTGAGAGCTAGTCTTAATTTATTTCTTACTACTGTTTACTTCTGATGTTTTTCTTGCAAAACAAACAAACAACAAACAAAAAACCCACGGGAAAACCAGCAATTTCTGTTTCTTCCTGTTTCCATCCTGCCATCTATTGCTTGCAGAATACTGGGAAATGTCTGTTATTGGAGTGCTTTTAGAGAAGCATAAGATCACAGCCATAAAATACAAATATAAATCAAAATATCTAGGCAAGATATGTTCCTCCAAGCATATCGCCCATGGAGAGATATTTCAAAATTATAGCACTGTTACAGAATAGCCCTATCTTTTCCAAATGAACAATGAATTTCTGTTATGGATGAAATATGAAGAAAAGCCTATTCATGAACAGATTGATATTAGGATATTTGAGGAAGGGCTGGATAACTTTCGATGATTATATAGGCTGCACATATTAATTAGATAGTAGTTCTCATCTTACCTGCTCAGGGTCACTAAGAAAGTAATTGATGGAACCTTTTTTTAGAACAAGGTAGTCCTCAGTATCATTCTAAACTCAAAGCCATATTTTATGCCTTAGGATTGAAATTTCCTGTAGGAACATATACTGTATGTTGCAAAGGAACCTTGAATCACTTTACAGCCAAGTAAACTATACATGCCGTCCATATGTGTGTGTTTTTAAAATGGAAACTCTTCCAAGCTTCCACAAAGAAATGACGAAAACAAATAACATGGAGAATTATTCCTTGAAATTTTAGGCTACCTTCATTAAAGCAGAATAAATTGCTTTATTTATCTTAATAGCACGGTGGTAAAACTCATATGCGTTTAAAGGCTCTCGATTTATTATTACTTTTTGCTTTGACTGTTACCTTAATGCTTGCCTCAGTCTGCTTAAACTATTTTGTACCAGACCAGTCTCATTTGCCTCAATTAAATGCAGTCAACTGGAGGAGCTTGATGATTAAAGACCAAATGCCACCATCCAAATATTATGCATTCATTTGTGGATTAGAGCACTGGAAGAGAGAAATTTGGAATGGGGATGGAGGTGGGGAAACAGAACAAAATTCACCCATTAAGGATAGGCTTCAACCTATTCTGACTTGAAATAGGCAGTGCAAAAACATTAGGAAAGGGCATGTCATAAAATCAGAATTTTCAACGACAAGACATTTTGTACAATCTTAAAATTAAGTTCCTGTGCTTGCCTATGAATATAATTTTATGTAATGTTAAATAAAAGTAATGACTTCCCTTAACACGATAGCTGTGCAAAACTTTGATTCACAGATTTGAACCGAATAAGACTGGATCAAATTTCCAAACTGAAGAACTAAATTGATTCAAAGTGTTTAAATGAAATGCTTACTTTGAATTCATATGGGTGCTTTTGGGGCTTGCACAGACATGTTCTTTCCCCAGTTTGATTTTAACTACAGATTTTAAATACTGCTGAATTTATTTCAATGGGGTTATTTGTAATATGCCTGGATTAGGGAGGTTTTGCTGTGTTGATATGTTTACTATGGAGACATAATCTATTTTGTATTTGAAAATAATATCCAAACTGTTGCTCTTTGCCTTAGCAACCATGCCCCTTTATTTTACACATTTAGGAAGGGAAGTCACTGATCCTTGTATCCTCAGCATATTTTAATTGGACATTAAATTCGGAATTTTGGACACAATCCAGTTTTGTTTATACAAGTATAAGTCAATTAGTTTCTGAAGTGTCTGCACTTGTGGTCTGAATTGTAGTCATGTTATCTCATTGTTAATGGGTCTATTTCAAACACTGCATTTGAGAGCATATTTGCGTGAATTGGTTTTCATTTTCTATGTGAGAGAGAGAGAGAGAGAGAGAGAGAGAGAGAGAAGGCATCCTTGCCTTTTATAATTCTGTATTTATGACACACTTCCATCAATATGCATCTTAATTAATGTTCAAATTAAAAACAAAACCAAACAAGTAACAAAATTCTATCCTGTTTACTTGGTATTTTGAGATAGGCAGATAGAGAGTGATAAATATACAGTGTGTAGCTTATAAATAAATGAAAATGAATGACCAAGTCAATGTATGTGTCAGTTAAGATGGCTAAAGGGTTGTATCAAGGGTGGGCAATTTTCTGGCAGCTGGTAGCTACCCTTTAAGCTTTCTTGAGAGCATGGGCCACAGTTAAATTGTGTGATAGCAAGTAATTTTCAGTAGTTTTAAAAGGGGATTGGTTAAATTCATTGTGAGTCCATTTTTCAATGGAGAAATTCTTGATGGTTATCTATGAGTTCCTGAATAATTGACAGCCTCACATACAAGCTGCTAGGGAGCAATAGTGCAAGAAGGCTATTACATTCTTGTCTATGTGTGAACTTTCCGAATGCAGCTGGATGGCTGATGTGCAGTGCAGACAGCTGGATTAGATGAGCCTTTAGCCTGATATAGCTTGGCCATCCTCATATTTTCATATAATGATGGGCAAGGAAGCAAACTGATTGGTTGACAAATCCATTCTCATTCTCATTCTCATTCTCTCTCTCATTCTCTCTCCTTCTATGGTGGCTATTTTTGTTTTCAAATATTAGACATATTTTTAGATATTACACTACAATTTTTAGAAATTTCCTGTCTTAGAATGGTACAAAACCATGTACCACTTTTAGTAATTAAATTACAGTACTAACATTCATCAACATGTCAGAGAAAAGTCTGGGACCTCAAAAATGAGTTAGGAGGCACATTTGTGGCTATGAATGTAGGCTGCCTACTTTTGGTCTACATCCTCCTACAATGTAGCACACATTTCCTTCCTTCCTTCCTTCCTTCCTTCCTTCCTTCCTTCCTTCCTTCCTTCCTTCCTTCCTTCCTTCCTTCCTTCCTTCCTTCCTTCCTCCCTCCCTCCCTCCCTCCCTCCCTCCCTCCCTCCCAACACAATAATTCTAATTCAATTCATTATTTTAATGATAATTTTAATATCTTTCTTCCAAAACGCTGAATGTTAATTGTAACTTTTTCCCCCCACTGACCTATAGAAAGTCAATAACAATAGCTTAAAATGAGACCTAGACATCAACACACACATTTCTTTTGTCAGTTTATTTCTTTCATTGATTCAGGTGCTATTAGACATGAGTTTGCAATTAGTCTAAATGTTTAATAATTGAAGACAAACCTTTAATTTATGTCTGGCGATGATTTGGCTAAACGCTTTTTGATTGTGCATGGATGACAACGAAGCAGGAGTGTTTGACAACAGCTTTCAGATAAAGTGAGGACAAATAATTTAAAATACTACAAATGGTATTTCTTGTTTAGGGATTTATTGTTCTTTAGGTGTAGCTCAAATGAAACCTGTATGATCTCATGGTCTTTCTGACTTGGCTACAAATGAAGTAGCTTCTAAATAAAAATTACTTATCACTAATTATGTCAGTTTGCTTTCTATCCAGTAGCTAGAATATTTTGTTATCTTTATCTATCTCTTACCATATACCCACATTATGGCTTGTCTTAGAAGTCTCTATAATGATAGGGATGGTATTAAAAAAATCAAAATAGTGATCTCTAACTAAAGGTTTTACAGTTCCAGCAATTTGCTTGAGAAATTAGCCCTATTTGGGCGTTATAGAAAGGCTAATAGTTACCACATGAGAGGCAACCTTGCCCCCAAAGCTGAATCAATATTGTCCAATCAGCAGAGTTATCTGTGTGTACCACTAGGATATCTGCAAAAAGGAAGGCTTTGCATATATGTGTATACTATATTGACTTCCACTTAAATTGAAAACTGTGCTTTCAGGGTCATCAGACACATGAAAATCAATGCATATACAATGCACAAAATTGCTTCCTTTTCACAAATAATTAATGCATGGATAAATAAAGGAGTCTAATGTCATTTGACTAATGTTGGAAAAAGATGGACCTTGTTAGAAGCACAGCATTTCTGCTGTTATAACTCCTAAATAGGGCTGTTTGAACATCATATACATGACCTCTTGAGGTCTTGGGAACAAATGACACAGCCAGACATAGCCTTGATAATACCACAAGGGACTATGAAGTGCTAAGCAGAAGGTTGAAAAGCTGGAGGTAGAGGTGGTGTTTTCTTCATTTTTCTTGTCTAAGGATATGGCCTGAGAAAAGAAAGAGGAATATTGGAAGTGAACAACTGGCTATGGAGATAATGGCAACAGGAATTATTTGGGACATTTTTCAAGATGGAGGACTCCTGACCAGAGATGAGCTGCATCTCATGAGCACTGGGAATAATGTTTTTGAAAGGCACATTACAAACCTGATCCAGAGAGCTTTAAATGGAATTCTGTGAGGAAAGAAGAAAACCCAGAAAATAATGTAATGGCAAGAACTTGAAATGTGACTAGGAGTAGTATGTAGTATGTGTAGGCACCTAATAATGAGCACATGAATACAGGAAGAAATAAGTCAAGTCACAAGAATCAATGTTTCTAGCATCTCTGTACAGATGCACAAAGTATGGGGAACAAACTGGAATAATTATACTGTAAGTCTTAATTCAGATAAAAATGAATTAATAGGAATTACTGAAACTTGGTGAGATGAAATTCATAGTGGAATACAAGGATTGAAGGGTATTACTTGTGCAAAAGAAACAGGCCAGACAGAAAAAGAAGAAGAGTATTTTTATATATGAAGGAGGTGAATATATGTATTGAGATCAGAAATTTGAGCATGAAGATGCAGTTGAGAGCATTTGGGTAGAATATCAAGGAGGGAAAACAAGAAATATTTTGTTGTGAAGATATACTGGCCACCAAACCAGACAGGAGATCTGTAAAGTCCTCTTGGACCAATTTATAGAACTTTCAGGAAGGAAACTTCAACTACCGAAATATCTGTTTGCAAACCAATTCAGCTCTGATTGCAATGCCCCACCCTCCCAATTCTCAGTGGTGTCTCAGTGCTCTTTCCTGAAGGCTGAAGAAGAGACAAAGGCAATAGCAACCACCTAATATGTGTGTGTGTGAAAACATGCAAGATAGTACAGATGGTGTCACATTGCAAGTCCCTCGCCTTTTGTATATGCATCAACATCATGTGCACATATCAAAGGGGTAGAGCTTGCACCATAATGCTGTGTCTGCCAAATTACTGTGTCCACCATCTTTTCTGCTTTTACCCTTAATTCTCATCAATGCTGCTGGACAAGGGATCAGCTCTCCTATATCTAAACAATACAGAACAATTGGTTGAAGAGGTAAAAGAAGTGGGAACCTTGGGAGGAAACAACTACATCAACTACAGATATTACAGATACAGATACAGATACAGATACTAAAAAAAGAGAAATCGAATCATTAACATACATGTACATAGATTTCAGGAGTCCTAATTTCAACAAGCTTAGAGAAGCCTAGAGAAGTACCAGGAAGGATCCCATGAACAAAAATCTCCAGAACAAAGACTGCTCAGGAAGTTTGGAGACTTCTAGAAAATAAGATCCTATTTCAATTTTTAAAAATGGAGGGATAGTTTAAGAAGCCATTGTGGATACATTGCTGGGCTAATTTTTACAAAGAATGTGTATAGGAAATAGAAGATGAGTGTAATCATTGAGGAGGCATACTAGCAAGTAATGAATATCTGCAAGAAAAAGTCAGAAAACGAATGTAAGCATTAGTGGCAACCCAAAGTAAAGCATAAGTAAAGATATGGTTAGAGAGCAGTTGTCTCCCATGGATATCTATTCAGAACTAGATCAGTTACATACAAGAGTCTTGAAGAGTTTGCAGATATCATTTTGGAGCCTCTGTGAATATTGAACAACCCCCAAGGATGGATGTTCTCCCAGACAATTATAGAAGGGCAAAGACTGTTCTTAATCTTCAAAAAGAGGAAGAAAGAGGACACAGAAACTACTTACTGGCTAGCTTGATGTGAATTTAGGGAAGAACTCTGGAACAGTTTATTAAGCACTTGATTTGTGATCATTCAGAAAATAACACATTGCTTGACAGAAGCCAGCATGGGTTTATCAAGAACAAGTAATGCCAAACCAAACTGTTCTCCTTTTTTGCTAGAGTAACCAGTTATTTGATTACAGGAATGTGGTAGGCACAGCCACTTTGACTTCAGCAAGCATTTGACAAAATCTTCCATAAAATTCTAGGAAAAAAGATAGGAAAATATGGACTGGACAATGCTACCATTAGATGAATACAGAACAGGTTGAACAATGGCATTCAATGAATGTATGTCAGCAGCTTTGTGTCAAGCTAGAAAAAGTGTTAAATGGCATACAGCAGGATTCTGTTCTGAGCTATCCAGTAAATATATCAATGACTTGGAAGAGGAGAAAATAAATGTGATTATCAAATTTTGCAGGCAGCACAAACATAGGGGGAATAACAAATAACTTGGTAGACGGTATTATGTTTCAGGAACATTTTGACAAGCTGGAACAATGGACAGAAATCATCAAATGAATGCAAAATCTTCAGTTTGGGAAAAAGCAAAGGCATAAAGATATGATGAGCAGGACCATACTTGGCAGATACTTGGCAGCAGTACATGTTGAAAGGAACTGGGTGTCTTGGTGTATCCAAAAGTTTGATTCAGCTGTAGAAAAGAAAAGAAAAAGGCTATATCAAGCGAAGTGTAGTGTTAAGATCAAGAAGAATATTTTTTTTCTAGTTCTTTATTTTTTTCAATTCTTTCCACATTTAAAAAAAAAAAAAAAAAGTGGATCATGTCCAAAAAACTGGAGCATGTGAGAAAAGCAACCAAAATGATAATGGGCTTGGAAAGAAAAACTTAAGAGGAGTAGCTGGAAGCACTGGGTATATTTTGCCTAGGGAAAGAAGATTATGGAGAGATGTGATAGCTGTTTTGAAGTTTTTGAAGGGCTGTCTTGTTCATATGGGGCAGAATCCCTTACATGTGTTTTCACTATAGCACTTGTATAAAGGTATCGTGATACTGTATATTATGTTTAACCCATTTTATCTGTTATATGGATTAAATCTTTTTCACCATTGACATTTTTATATTAGATAATATTAATATTTTGTTTTCTTCTTCTTAGGCTACTGGGTCTTTTGGTTTGGTTAAGATGTTTAGGAGGGCTTCAGTTGGTTTGTGTGCTACGGAGATACCACGTGGTTGTAGTAGTCTGTTGGTAGTTTCTGAGACATTTCTGATGTATGGCAGTGTTATCCTCCAAAACATCTTAAGCAAACCAAAAGACCCAGTAGTCCAAGAAGAAAAAACAGGAGTCATCTGCAACATACCATGTAAGGACTGTAACAACCACTATGTAGGACAGTCAGGCAGAAGGCTAGCAGAGCGCATCCATGAACACTAACTAGCAGTCAGAAGACATGATGAAAACTCCTTAATCTCACAACACATGGACAGACTTAACCATAGTTTGAACTGGGAAACTGTCAGCATCTTTTTTTTTTTTTTTAATCTGCGCTCAGTCGTTACCGACTCTGCAGTGACTGCTTGGACGAGTCCTTGCAGTTTTCAAGGCAAGGTGTTTTCAGAAGTGGTTTGCCAGAGCCTCCTTCCTAGAGCAGAGCCCAGCTGGCGAGCGCAGGAGGCGGGGTTTCTGTTGCTTCGCGCCCTTTTTGGGCGCGCACGGTTTTTCGCGCTTACCGGCAACTGCTCCTGACTCCTTTTGCAAGGCGCCGCCAGCATTTTTCCTCCCACCGGAGTGAGAGTCCCCATTTATCTACTCACGTGAGTTTTTTTTTTTCAAACTGTTGGATTGACAGGAACTGGGGAGGAAACAGGAGCTCACCCTGCTAACGCGAAGGCTGGACTCGAACCGCTGAAGCATCGACCATTTCTGGCTGGCAACTTTCAGCTTCATTAAGCCGCTGCGCCACTGCATCCCCCTTGTCAGCATCTTAGAACAAGCTAAATCCAAAAATGTGAGGGAATTCCTGGAAGCTTGGTATTCAGACAAATCAACCATCAACAGGCATATAGAGATAAACAACATCTACACACTATTCAAAAGAGATAATAAAAAGGAAAACAAAAGACCAGAACATCTTCTCACCAGCTATCATCATGCAGATAAGCAGAGATTAACATCAAGATTATCACCAGACATACAATCAGCAGTAAACAATACCAAGGAACTACCAGAGGAAAAAAATAAAACAAAATGAAACCCAACCCCCCACCAACACTGGCAGGGCATGCCACTGCATATAATCAGAGAGCAAACCCCATTCCATTCTAGCAGTGAAGATGTTACCTAGCTGGGTAATGAAACGCTTGCAAGAAAACAACCAAGCTCAGAGAACCCCAAGGACTCCACAGTTCAACCCTGAGCTACACATATTCTCTTCTATTGCTAACTAAAAAACCACAAATATTTAGAATTGGGTTGTTAGTTCCATATTATAAAGCCAATTTGTGATAACTTGACTTGAACAAGTAATCAAGCATTTGCCATTAAAGGGTAAGTCATCAAGTACACCATAATAATTAGATAATTTCACTGCTTTTTATCCAAAAATTGGGACTTTAGTTAGGTGATAGAACAGGTTTTAGGAAGAAATTCCATTCTGAGTAGACTACATAGAGTATATAACACATTCTCAAAAACGTTCTAAACCCATATTTTGAGGAGACCTTAGTATCATTTTCTGTCATAAACTTGAAAATTACCATTGTGTATTCTAATTTTTAAGAACATGCGATTACAAAAGATAAACACAATTACAAACAATAAACAATAAAAATAGAGAGAACAAATAACAACAACAAAAAGATCTAAACAGAACAGAAACCCCTCCTTCCCCAAAAAAGCCCACAAATCACAAAGCATCTAAATCTAATCATGTATTCTCCATGGCATGTCTTTTTTTTAAAAAAAGGGCTGTAATGTTCACCTGGGGTGATGGTATGCCCATGGTGGTTCTTAGGATCTGGAAAAAATAATTGTGTATCATAAGAGTGGCAACACCACCCCTCTTCCACCAACCTTGCAAAGTTATATTGACCTCTCTGTTTGCATTCATCAATAGAAAGTGATTTTACACTTTCCTGCCTGGCAGTGCCAAATTATTCTCATAAAAACAATCTATTATTCTTATCAAGGTATAATGAAGCTCACCTTGTCCTTCTACTGCCATTGAAATTCATTTGTACAGATATCATTGTACAAATGTTAAAGAGTAGATGAGGAATTGCATTTTTATAAAACAATTTTCCTTATCTTATTGTGAAATCCTTGTACCGTTTATAGTGCTACCATTATACTACTGTCAGAACACAACATTCTTTTCTTAGAGATGTGTTCCTTTAATTACATCACTCCTCTATTAATCATACGCGTGGCAGTTTAATGTTTGAACTGTAGCATATAAAGTAATTTATTAAAATCTGTTTCAGGCCTTTGAGTTGGCCTTAAAATATTTATGACTATTTTCTCCACGTTTGGCCTAAGGACTTATATTTTTAAAAGGGCAAGACGCATAGCTGAATATCTAAGCCTTTTTAATTGTTGAGATATCACTCACTGAAACATGCTTCAGTAACCATATTCTGCAACTTAGCAACATTTGTTCACAGTTCTAGAACTGGGCCCGAGATTATTGATCATTTTATATAATAACTTGTAATATTCTGATACTCACACACATGCCACACAATATTTTAAAATGTTTAAATATATTTCTATTATTTCTTATGGATGCAGCATTATTTCATGGTGGTTTACAGAATAAGCAGTGTGACAATAAATATCAGGATTTATTAACAGCTAGTGGCCATAATAAAACAGTTATCTCTCTAAAATCAACAACAACAATTCAAGGTAATGCTTTTTTTTCTGTATATGTGCTAACCTGAATCTATCAGAAGCAGCCAAATGAAAAAGGTTTCCATTGCTACTTTCAGGTGCAATCAGCTTTATGGTCACCTTGGTGCTAAACTGTTTAAGGCTTTAAAACTAAAAGCCAACTCCTTATGCTACGGTTGGAAACACACTGGAAGTTGTTACCAGTGCAGTTGGTAACATATAATTTTCACATGAATTGATCAACTAACTCCCATCAGAATCAGTCCAGTAGTATTTTACGCACATTTTCTGAACTAGTGTTAAAGACAGCCACACGTGGGGAGCACAACTCTCCAATTTGCATGTCACTAGTGATTAAATAATTGAAATAGTTACTAGACAATCATTTCCAGATAGAATTGCAACTAGTGTATCCACCTTAATTGGTAACCAGGTTTCCCAATCACTGATATTTAAGTACCTCAGTTATTTATGAATAGAGAACTCCCAAACTTCAGGCTAGATCCTTCAACAGGAGTGCCACCCCAAAAAATAGTGCTGTAGAATCCATTTAGCATGCTCAATTTCTTTACCCACTGTGATTCTGTTTTGCCTGGACTACCTAGTGACAACAGTATAATATGAAAATACAATATTTAAAAACAATCAGGGTAGTCCTCTCTTGTCATTTAAATAATACCAGCTAGTATTTTTTTTAAACTATAGTAATTTATAAATACATGTGTCAGGGTATCTATCATACACAACACAGAGAAACCAAGAGAATTTATTCATTTTTGATTATATAAATACTACTCTCAGTGCCTTTAAACATTGTAGAATTGAAACTTATTATAGCCAAAGACTTGCATAAGACAATACAACATAAAAATTAAAATTAAAAAAAAAACTTGTAATGAAAAGGGGGAAACATTCAAAACTGATCAAGGTGTAGTCAAAACTATTACATTAGGTACTAAAACCAAAAATAATAAAGATATATAATAGGCAAAATAACCCTGAAAAGAGATAAAATGGATAAAATTAAGATAAAACTAGAACCATTATAAAATTATTTTGTATAAAATATACTAGATACTATAATGCATAAAACAGGAAAATATCAGTGCATAAAAGTAGTGACTCTAAAAACTCCTGGCTAAAAACAGAAAACCCACATGTAGAAAGTTATTATTCCCAAAAAGTTATTACAAAGAAGCTTAGGAGGAAAAAAAAAGTCTGAGAAAAAGAACAGTTTGGAGGAACCAACATCTTCCTGGTTTTTTACATGCTACCACACAAATTTTTGCCACATTGTATGCTATAGCAGAGCTCTTGTCAGACAATAGGAAAGATATATAGAAATGCCTGTAATGTGCTGAGAAGTCCACTAATAGTGATGTTATATAGGTACATCATACATGGCTATAACTGTGACAAGCAAATAGCACTGTAGTTTCTATCTCTCCATCCCCACAGAGGCACAATTGTCCTGGATAGGGGACCTTTTATATTTCTCCTCTCGCATTGCTGAAAGAAGGGTACCTCACCTAACAAGGGTAGAGGTTCTTCTATACCTTGAGTAAATTCTGTGAGATATGAGGCAAGTTTGAGAAGGTACCTCATCCACTGGCAATTTAGGAGCTCTCCCTAGATCAGTTTTGTCATGAGCCATTATCTGACTCTGACTCTGATTCTGATGATGTTGCTCCAGCTGAGTCTGTGGAATGTCAGCCTCAGGAATCATTAAGCCAGGATGCATCTGAGGCTGATCAGCCATAGGCATCTCCAGATCAGCTGGAGCAGTCAGATGACAAGACATTACCTCCAAGTTCCAGATGTATGCAGAGGTGAACAGAACAGCATCAATCAATGAGACTCCTTGCAAGGCAAAGGATGACACCTGAATAATTGCAGCTAGCTGCCAGCTGAGAGGTTTATGTAGCTTGCTTTGCCTTCACTCTCTGTTGGAAACAACTGTTTGAAAACCTAGCTTGTGTCTCTGTTCTTGAATTCCTGACTTCTGGACTGGCTGACTATCTGATTTGGCTTTGTGACTTTTGGCAACATAACTAGAGTACTCTACAAGATGGCAACTACGGTAAAGAACTCCTACAAAAGATTATTTTTACCATTTTATCTTCTTCTTTTAATTGTTTTAAATAACTGCCCATTTTATTTCACACCTACCCTTTGCTTAAAACAAGCTGAGAGAATTAATGAATGGCTCCTGGCAAGCGTTCAAGGAGTTTGGAGGAGCTGATATCATCGCCAGCTTGTAAGCAATCTAAAATAGGGGATTTCTTTACTCCAAATGATAAGAGTGGAACTCATCAGTGGGAGCCTGTTTTCAGCACAGCAAATCGTTTTTCTCTTTTGGGAGACAGTCATGACTTTGTGGAGTTGGAGGACGGAGTTGCATCCAGGTCTGTACTGGGGAAACAAACAGACGCCAAAGCCAGATCAGGGGCGGGGCAATTAAAGGGGCAGTACACACTTTTACTTTATCGTGCTCTGGAGTTGGAGGGAAAAGAGAGAGAGATAGAGTCAGAGGAAAAGGAAGAGCTAGATGTGTTATCTATGGAGCAATCTCACTTTGAATTGATTGCACATACTGTGAATTGTATATTTGTGAATATGAAAGAAATTGAATCTCAACTCTCTTGTCTCATCACTGAAATGAAGAAATTCCATATAAAAATAGATCAAATACATCACGAGCATCAGGCGCCCTCTCCGACATTTAATCAAAGAACTCAGGAGCCACTTCGAAATCCAGACTTTGGTCAGGAATGTGAAGCCCCCTGGAGAAACGGCAGGGAGCCAGAGTATTCATTAGGGTGTAATGATAACACTCGAAGCCTGGTCTTACAACCAAACAAAATATGTTTAACAGTTTGCGGCTATAGAGGGAAAATACCAAGCTGGAAATATAAATTCCAGGCCAAATCCCATATCTGTGAGCTTCTTCATATCAAATACCATCTGATTGACCTGGTATCTATAGAACCCCTTAGTTATACTCATTGGGCTCAAAGAATAATGTTAGTATTTAAATCTGCTAGATTGCCCTCTCTAATTCAAAAGCACAAAAAGTCCCTATGGACAAAATGGGTCTTTCCAGCATGCATTTTTTTAATACATTAATTAAAGCATTACTCGGCAAAGACGTCAGTAATCAAAACAGCTAATAAGGAATGCCAAGCTGAGCTGCAGGAATCGAAGCATTCACAGGTGGTCTCAACAGACAGGACTGTAAAAGACCCACAACAGCCATTAGAAACTACTGGTGAACAGCGGGCCCAAGTTCTGAACTCTACAACTCATACTTTTTTAGAGAACTCAGTCAAAGAGGATCTCTTTCACTCTTTTGGCTCTTTATCCACTTTGGAGCAGCAGATGATTATAGAGAGACTAGAGTTCACAAAAAATAGACTTCAAAGTATAAGAGAAAATGCCATTTCCTGTCCTTCAGTGAACAACAAAGAAACCATGAACTATTCTGCATCAAGGCTTTACGAGAAGTCTACCCCAACTGCCCCTAAAGACCCAGGGAACTGTCAGGCCACCCCTAACTCTCAGGATTTATTGATTGATGTGAATACAGCAAACATGGAAGCTGACCATTTTGCCCCAAAGTTCATACTACCAAATACAAATACAAATACAAATACAAAATACTTTAATGACCAAGTATAAAATATATACAAGGAATTTGTCTTCGGTGACGAACAGCAAGATCAACAGTGCGTTTGGATAGCAACAAGAAATTAATAAATAGTAACAATAACACTGCCCCAGTAAAATAACTTTTCCAAAGGGAGAAGCCACTGTCCAGTACATATCACGTCGTATAGTATTTAACAGAGCAATGGCACAAGGAAAAAAATATTCCGATGTCTAGATGTTTTAACATATGGTGCTCTGTAGTGCCATCCTAAAGGAAGAAGTTGGAACAGATTATATCCAGGATGAGAAGAGTCTGCAGATATCCTGATATCCAGATATCTGCAGATACATCCAATGGCTATATATTTGATGACATTTCCAACTCTTTGGACCAGATAACTGAGTTGGAATGACTAGCATCTTATACCCCCTCTGGACCCTTTCATTTGGTCTCTTGGAACATAGCAGGGTGGAAAAACAAAATGTATGATCTGGATTTTATTAATTTTTTAACTTCTTTTGATTGTATTTTACTATAGGAAACATGGTCAGCAAACCTTTTAAATCTTAATGGTTTTAGAAATGTTTCCCTCCCAGCCTATAAGCTACAATGTAAGGGCTGCTTTAGGGCTGGTCTGGGAATTTTAGTAAAAGCCAATCTTGGCCTAAAGATCTTATCCCTAGACCCATGCCCCCCAATAGCACAAGCACCTAGGCTGGTATTACCTTCTATAAACTTAATTATAATTAATGTTTACTTACCTCACTTCACGGAAGGTGGTAATATTTTGTGAATTGGGATAAAATAAATAAAATAAATAAATAAACTCTCCAATTATATATTGCTTTTAACTAAAAATTTCCTGCTGATCAGCTATTTATGGCTGGCGACTTCAATACCAGAATTGGAGATAACACCCACGATTGGCTTATAAAATCAGGTTTTGATGGCAAAGAGCTTTAACCGCCGAACTTGTATTTACCCCATTCATCTAGTGATGCAGTTTTTAATATTGCAGGGAGTAAAATGTTAGATTTTTGTATAATGCATAATCTCATAATTTTAAATGGCTTATGTTTTTTCCCAGCCTCAAAGGGATTTAGTTTTAGATCTGTCTGGGGTCAATGTGTGATTGATTACGTTATTTGCTCGCCTAACTTACTGTTGGATATTATCTCTTTCATACTGAAACTCGCACTGAAAGTGACCATTTACCTTTGGTTATAGTTTTAAATTGCAACCTGTCGAATCTCGAATAAGTATCGCTTTTTGACAACTGTGATTCAAAGAATATCTTTAAAAAAATTAGTTGGTCTACAGTCCTAGAAAAAGAATTTCATATCTTACTTGGGTTGGAACCAATGATTAAGTTGCGATCAGTGATAATCAATTCAAACTTGATTGAAGGAGCTCTTTTCATTTACTCTCATTTAATTAGTAACTGTAGCTCTAAAGCCAAACCTGCAGAGTCAGCTATCTTAAAACCCACCACTTGGTTTGATCAGGAGTGCTATAGCAGGAAAAAGATATTGAGATCCAAGTTTGAAGAACTATGTCAATCTGGGGATCCCAGTAAATACAATGGAATTTTTAAAATACAAGAAAAGTTTTCAAGATCTTATATCTAAGAAAAAGAATTTATACTTCCAGGGTAAATTGGACCAGCTGCACAGGGCTATAAAAACTAATGATAGTAAATCCTTTTGGAGATTAACCTCAAGCAATCTCAATGGTAAACTCTCCTTTGCTGACCCTGCGATTTGTCCCCAGCAATGGGTGGCATATTTTTCAACATTGTATGATGCCTCAGTAGCATCTTATATTGAGGTTAACGAACCTATCTCCACAGATTTACCACTGTGGCCCCCAGTGAGTACAGATGAAATTACCGAGTTAATTGCTGATTTAAAGATAGGAAAATCACCCGGTCCAGACAGGCTTCCAGCCAAGCTATTCAAAAAACATAGTACAATGTACAAAAAACAATGGCTACTTTGTTTACACTTATTGACCACTATGGTATAGCGCCTAATGCATGGCTTAACTCGGTAATAATCCCAATCTATAAGAAAGGAGGGTTTGATCAGCCTAGCAATTTTCAACCTATCTGTCTCTTATCAATCCTGAGTAAGCTTTATGCTAAGCATCTTGAATGCCATTTAATTGACTGGATACATTCTAATGACATAATTGGCCCTGAACAGCTTGACCATTGTCTCATACTGAATTTCCTTATAGAAAAATACTTGAACTTAGGAAGGAAGAAGCTCTATGTAGCATTTATTGATCTCAAAAGCACATTTGATCTAATCTGAAGGGACTTACTATGGGCAAATTGATGAAGCAAGGAATTGACCCAAGACTTCTTATATTTACTAAAGAAACTCCATACGGCTACCTCCTGCCAAGTAAAATATTCATCTAAGGGCCACCTAACGGAGAGAATACCCACCCAGAAGGGGGTTAAGCAGGGGTGTGTTCTCACCCCCCATCTCTTTAATCTCTTTCTGAATGATCTAGCACACTCCCTTAGCTCCATTAATGGCCACCCTCCCAAGCTTGGTGGCCTTTCCACCCCATTACTACTGTATGCTGACGATATCACAATTCTCTCTTATTTGAAAGTGGGTTTACAAAGATATTTGAATGCATTTTATAACTATTGTCAACACAATTTACTCATTATCAACTATTCCAAATCAAAGGTAATAACATTTGCCAAAAGATGGCACACACAGAGATGGTTCATGGGTCACACGAAATTGAACAAGTTAAAAGATTTAAATATCTTGGTATTACATTTACTTATAATCTTTCCTTGGTCACTCATCGCAATAAGACAATCCACTTGGCTAATTGCTCAGCTGCTCAGATTAAACAATTTACAAAAGGAAATCAATACATAGCTGCAGCAATTAGAATATTTAATGCTAAACCTCTTTCTCAAATTTTATATGGTGTGCCCATCTGGCTGGGAGCTTTTAATCACAAAAGAGAGGGCATTCAGGCAACTTTTTTGAGGCAGTTTTTGGGGGTTCCCAACTGTGTCTCCTATTTCACAATTTGCTTAGAAACTGGTCAACATCTGATAGAAACCAAAGCTTGGTTAATAACAATTAAATATTGGCTCAGGATTTTATTTAGAGCTGCTCCTCACAGTTTGTTATTACATCTTAACATGGATAAATATATTTCACTCTGGTCTTGGCATATTATGTCTAAATTTAAGCAAATTGGGATTGGGATTGATGATTTATATCTATGAGATATAAATCATCTTATTAAACAGAGATTCTTAGAATATCACAAACTTAGACCTGCCCAACCACGTGTCTGTTCACCTGTTATGTTAGGTATAGAAACTCAGCTGGGTAAGATGGCGTGTTATTTGTATGATCTTGAGGTTCCATCACAGTGCAGGGCCTTCTTTTTGGCCAGAGTAAATTCCTTTCCTTCTGAGGTACTTTTTGGAAGGTACATACACACTCCTAACCACGAGAGGCTCTGTTCTTGCGGCACTCCAGATACAATCCATCATATAATGTTTGAATGCCACTTATCTAAGACTGTCTCTTATGAACTGCTTTTAAAACCTTTACAGGTTAAATACCCTCCAAATATCATACCATCCTGCCAATATCTACTGAGAGATGCTGTGCCTGAAATTACTAGAATTGTTGCTAAATTTTTAGATGAAGCACTCAAAAGTAAATGTAAACAAATCTCTCAATGAACATGGCTCTCCCTTTGGTTAACCTTATGTTATGCCAATGTGTGTTTTTGTATTTCTGGTTCCTTTAATGCCAATGATGGTTTGATTTGACTACTCTTTTGCTTCCTGGACTGTAAATGGTCCTTTTTTTGGCAAATGTGCTTTGCTAAGTCTTTGATTCACAACCTGTCTGTTGTTATCTGCTTCTGCTCCTTGGCAACTGTGTCTGCTACCTTGAAACAGAACAAGTTTGTGCATAAAGATGGATATTGTTATAGCCAACTAAAAACTAAGCTGGGAGAAGATATAGTATTATTTAGCAAAGTATTAACTTTAAAGAGAATAGTAATCTCAGAAGTCTAGATAAAGGCTGGAAAATGCTGGTAGAGAATACCTGTCCTGGCAGAAAAATGGCAGGGGTTCAGAATAACCAGTTTTCCCAGTCTCCCTGGAACTCAGAGGTAGACAGGAAACTGTTATTATAGTAAGGATAAGACAGGAACACATCAAGATTGAAAGCTAAGAATTATACTTATTATAATTTAGTCAGTTACTTATTTATTTATTGGTGAAAAAGAAAAGCATTTGGCAGAAGAACCTGCCAAGTGTAAAGCAGTTCACAGAAATCAGGACTGAGAGCTCCTAAATGTTGATCTACCACCTGCCTTGCTACTTAGTGAAATTCCTGACTGAGTTGACAGAATGAGTCTTAGAGTTGGTGGGTTTTTAAAAGCATTTTCTTTTGTGTGTATTTTGCCTCCACCAGCTCTTCGCCTGCTGAGTGTTCCCCCATGCCCCTACCTCCTCCCCCAGGTTATTACAGAAGCCTCAGAGGCTCTTTGTAATGTTCTCAATTTGCTTTTTTTGAGATAAAATCATATTTGAGCCGGTCTAGATGTCACCTTTAATAAAAAGTCAACTATGGGACTGTTTAGTACTCCCTTTTAGGAGTTTAAACTGTGTTCCATTTGTGATTCCTGAGGACATGAACAGCCTGCTTGAAATGATGCATTCCACTATTTGTCCTCTGGATCCTTGGTTTATAGCTGGGAGGTTGTTATAGAAACCATAATTAACATAATAAAATAATCACTCAGGGAGGAGAGGATACTTCCTTATTTAAAGAGGTAATTATTAGATCTCTTCTTAAATACCCTGCCTGGATCCCTTAGAGAGTGACAATTATAAGTCAGTCTGGTAAAAGACTGGTCAGTCTGCATATACGTAAGCATGGAAGATGTAGATTATTTTGATCCATTCAAACTGCCTTCAGGGCAAGCTATTAGACTGAGACTACTTTGGTCAGCCTGATGAATAATTTTTGTCTGGGGATCTTCAGAAACAGTATGAATCTGTCAGTTCTTCTTGACCTTCCATTGCTTTGGTTGTCACCAACCACAGAATCCTTCTGGTTTTCCTTAGAGATTTAGGAATAGGGAGCATGGCTTTGCAGAAGCTCCATTCCTATCTCAGGCAGATTGAAGATGGTGTTGCTTGGAAACAAGTGTCATTCAATGGGAGATATTGCTTTTTAGTATCCATATGAAATGTCTGAGGAGATCTGGCTCGATAAGAAGGTGAAACAGAACCCAGACTAGTCAGAGACTTATTGTGAGGGCTATAATCTCAGAGAGGTGGTAGAGCTACCAATTATAAGTGGGATTATACTGTCTCAGTAGGAGCAGGTATGCAGTTTGTGGTGCTTCTGAACCCAACTCTGTCTCTGGTTTCTCATAACAACCCTAAGGCTTTTATCAGCCTTGGCTGATAACACCAACAGTGTCCCTTTCTGGAAAAGAATAACCTAAACAGTGTGGTGACTACACAGGATTGATTGTAATAATATGTTTTGTGTGGTACTGCCCTTGTGTCTGGTCCAGAAACTTCAGCTGGTAAAAAATTGAGCAGTTAGTTTGGTCTTGAGTGTGATGACCATATTATACTTAAAGTACTGCCTTATCTGTCAGTTAATTTCCAGGCAAAATGTCTTGGTCATCATCTTTAAAACCGTACATGACCCAGGTCCAGGCTATTTAAGAGAACACCTCCTTCTATATTCACAACCATGTTTACTGAGATTACCTGAAGAGCTTTCAATTTATAGGTGATTCAAACTCATCAATGATTGCTCAGCATCAACCTTTCTCTGTTCCAACCCAGCCCTTTGGGATACACTTCTTTAAGAGCTGAGGGGCCTAACATCTTTATTAACTTTAAAGGGGCTCTTAAACCACATGTTTTTGTATAAACCTTTAATGTTTATACCAAACATTATTAAATTGTTAGTTTTAATAATTAATTTTTACTTGTTTATTAAATTTATTAGCCGCCCAGCTCTAATGGTCTCTGGGCACTGTACAAAACCATAAAAAAACCCATAAAAACAGCTAAAAACATTAAATCAGATGGGCAGCCAAGAGTAAAATGATCTAATAAACAACAAAATCAACAAAATGAAACAGGGGCCTTAGACAAATAATAAACATCAACTCCAGGCCTGGGACCAAAGGCAGGTTTTCAGAGCTTTCTGGAACCCTAGGAGAGAGGACACCTTTCAGGTTCAGCCCAAAGAACTCCACGAGACAGTGCAATACAGTTCTGTTGCGTTTATTAGCTTCACCTCAAACAGAAATCTTTCCAGACTGAACCTAAGTTCCCAAGCCAGCAAGCCACAACACCATGAATTCCTTAGGGTGGTGCCAGTCTCATCTTCTTAAACTTCCCATGCTCTTGTTGAGGGCTAAGGAAATGGTTATCTCCCTGAGTGTGGCCTTCATGACACCATTCCATCACAGCACCAGTCTTATCTCTGCGGTTCCAGAGGATGGGGGCCACAACAGAGAAGGCACACTTCCTGGTCTCACAAGATGTCAATGTTTAATGTAGAGGACCTGGAATCCACCCTTTCTGCTGGAACATTTGGCTTCTGTGGGACTTAGAGGAAAAAGAAAATGACAACAGAAAAAGGAAAACAAATTCCAGCACTGCTGACATTGCTGCTGCTTCTTATAGCATACATTTTGAGAAATTAAAACTATAGCTACCTGATTTCACATTCCAAGCAATAATTCCTCATGTAGAACTTTTAAAAGAATATCCTGAAATTGCCAGTCAAGCATTGGAATAGATTTTGCTATTTGCAACATTATACCATTCTGAGAGAACTTTTTTTTATATGCAACAACAACATTAGAGTATAGAAATATAGATGTTCTCTACTTATACGTGACATCAATTGTTCCAAATACTGAATTTTTACCCAAGTAAAATAATCATATCCCAGCCAATGAACATTAATCTGTTTGGTTAAAACATTAAACTCTTAAACAAGGGAATTCTTGGAAGCTTGATATTCAGACAAGGCAGCAATCAACAGACACATAGAGATAAACAGCATCTACACACTATTCAAAAGAGACAATAGAAAAGAAAAGAAAAGATCAGAACATCTCCTCACCAGCAATCATGACCCAGGTAAGCAGTGGTTACCACCAGGCACTCAATCAAGCAGGGAACAATACCCTAATCAAGGAACTGCCAGAGGAACAAAACAAAAACCCCACCCCCACCAGCACTGGCAGGGCATGCCACAGTATATAAACAGAGAGCAAACCCCATTCCACTCTAGCACTGAAGATGTTACCTAGCTGGGTAATGAAACGTTTGCAAGAAAAGAACCAAGCTCAGAGAACCCCAAGAACTCCACAGTCAAGATTTTCTTTTTGTACATTAGAAATGTTAAATTTGCACTTACAATAAATAGTTTATTTTTTGTTTTATTGCCAATTTTTTGGCTGCTAGTGCTTTGCTTCTCAATCAGGGGTCTGGGAATTTTTTTTTTTTTTAAACTAACCAGTTCCACAGCCTGAAAATCCTGATTCTACACTTGTTGTGACTGCTACTATTGGATGTTCAGGTTTTTTTTTTTTTTTTTACCTTGTTATTTAATGTTTAAATAGTCATTAAATAAAATAGCCCAACTTTGTCTCCCAGATTGCATTCTGTCATAGGATACTTCCTAATGGAAGTGAAGAAGTTGATACTTTCCCCAGGCATTCAAAGGGTAGCTAGGATCTATCCACTATGTCAGGTTCCAGCTTTCACTTCTTACTCTGTATGAAAATAAGCTTGTTATGTTCTTCTCCTTTGCCCTGGTAGATCTTAATATTCCAGTCCTACAGTCTCAGGCATGATGGCTCTGTGTCAGCACCAGCTAAAGGACATAAATATAGAGCAGAATAGGTGGTTTGTTTGTTTGTTTGTTTATTTATTTATTTGTTGGATTTCTCCCCCGCCCATCTCCCCCACAATAGGGGACTCTGGGTGACTTACAAAAAACATTAAAACTATAAATATATCTAAAACATATAAAACATCCAAAATTTAAAGTTTGGTAAACTGTTCAAGTCAAAAACAAAACAAAACCTTGATACTCTGTCTTTTTTTTTTTTTTTGACAGAAGAAGAGGGCTTTTATTTTTGACACAAAACTAGGGGATTGATGTGGGAAACGTACACCTTGCTGCCTGTGCTCATGTGTTGGTGAGGAAAGGCAAGATATGACTGGCTGCTGAGTTGTAACAAACAAACAAACAAACAAAAAATTGCTTCATTTTCATGATAAGAGTAAAATGCTTGAGAGAAAGGAAATATCGCTTAAATTCAACAAGACAACATGCTTGCATCTTGCATTTTTGCTTCCATTTTTTTTTCTTTCCTAATTGGAAAAAAAAATTTTTTGTAAAGTAATAAATTATTTTGGCTAATTCACACAGTTTATATACATTCAAATTTGTTTGCATATTATTATTATTATTACTATTACTAATCCTGGATCAGTCCACTGCAGAATAACAGCCTCTTCATTGACCATCTTTTATTATACTGATCCAGTGTGGATTAGTAAGTAGACTTTTTCAATTTCCCAGTCTAGGGTTGACAGAATAACTGGCCCAAAGTCACCCAGCCAGCTTCTGTGTCTAAAGGAGGGCTAAAACCTAACTCTCTCCATTCCTAGTCCAGCACTTTAACCACTGTATCAGTGGCTCTCGGTTATATATTTAACTATTTAATTATTTTCAGGCTATACTTCCATTTTTTAAGGATAATTGCCTGCTGGGTAGTTTTGTTTCTATTTTTGTTTCTCTTTTGGGAAGACATCATTTCTCTATGGTTACGATGTCAAAAATGTGTCAATTTCTTTTTTTAAAGAACTGGCAGAAAAAAAATGCTTTCCAGTCTTCTGATTCCCGCTAACAATTTTTTTTTTCCTATTATTTTCCAAGATGCTTTGTCATGGATGATGTTGGTAATTGCCAACTGTCCATGATGAAGACTTTTAAATATTCATACAGAAAATACAGAATATTCATAGAGAATATGATACATATAAATACAGGATATTCATAGAGAAACCAGACTTTGCTAGACTGGGATGGGCTCAGACGTTAAAGAACGGGCTGTTTGCGTGTATTTTTGAAGATTTATTCCATTATAAGCACTCTGAACTTTAAATAGTGTCTAAATCATTCATTTAGTAATACAAATTCAGTTGTTCAAGAAGAAAGGTAAAAATAGATTGGTAAATGTTGAAAAAAGGAAAGGTTCTGCTAGCATCTTTCATTTGTAATGATTTGCTGAACTATTTGCTGAAGCCTATTTATCTCTCCCCTTCAAGAATTCACTTTGCAGAAAAGGAATGCATTTCCCCCCTTTTTTGCTTCAATGAAAATCAACTGAGGCAAATGTACATGAATTTCAGCACTTTAAGCACTAATTGGAACATAGCAGCATTATCTATAGCACTAAAGATGTTACCTAGTTGGGCAATGAAACATCTGCAAGAAAACAACCAAGCTCAGAGAACACCAAGGACTCCACCTCCAACCCTAAGCTACATATATTCTCTTCTATGGCAGCATTATCTACATTTTGACAGGGTGGGGGAGGGTAGCAATTTTAAATATTATTAATTTTGACTTCTATAATTGCATTGGGCTCATTTTGTTTTTGTTAAATGTTTCATGTTGCTTATGGATAAGGTATATTTAACACACACACACACACACACGTGTGTGTGTCTGTTTCAGTAGAATAACTGTTTAAGGAAGAGTTCTTGTAGATGACCAAATATACCATTCTTCCACTGTAGAAGGAAGTAGATGAAGGAGGTTGACAAAAATTTAAGTAATAAGTAAAAGAAATATAACATCATAAGAACAGAATAAGACACTACTGAATGGAACTCTTAGGAGGACTATAGAAATAAAGCATAAACAAAACAGTAACTAGGCATGACACTGTATTTTTGCCTTGATTTGCTCTTGAAAAAGTCTATTGAGTTCTTCTTCCTTAGGAGGGCTGCAGAATTGCAAAATTCAGAGTACAGTTTATCTGCTCTCCCCTTAGAGTCACAGAGGCCAGACAGACTCACACAGATCTTGATTTTGTTTGGAAATGCACCATCCCTTACAATTGTCCTTAAAGAGCAGGGAATGCAAGGTAAAATTCTAGCACAGCAGATGTACATCTAGGCTGCCCATAGTGCACTTAAACGACAAGACATTTATACACATGAAGTGTCGTGCACCAAAGAGGCAACACGATTCTTTCATTGAGGAAAAGAGGGACATGACTGGCCTTAGTGAGATTTGTCACATTGCTTCACAGCTTCTGGCTACTGATGCTGCGGAACTAAGTTTTAGATGAGAGGCAAAAAGAACAAAAGAAACCATTTTGCTTTGCTCTTAGAACTGAGGAGTCCATTTGCACAATAGCTTCATTTATATCTTGATTTTATTTTATTTAAGACATTTATATGGCCCCCCAACTCAACAAAGGTGACATTGAGAGTCCTCCAGAAAAAAAAAAAAAAACCTAATGAAAAGAAAACAAAACCACAAAACACACACCTACAAACACTAATAAACAATAAAGCAATAAAATGGCAATCCAACAGCAATAACACCATCATCCAATTGGGACTCCAGCATCTCACAACCCAAAGGCCAGAGGAAAGAGCCAGATTTTGACAGCCTTTCTAAAGGCATCAGGGTCCGGGCCAATTCCATATCAGGAGGAAATTGTTCCATAAGGCAGGGGCTGCCCCTGGGGAAAAGGTGGTCCTATGCCATGTAGGGCTTTAAAGGTGATAACCAGCATCTTAAATTGCACCTGGAAGCCAAGGGAGTGAGTGCAGCTTGTGGAGTACTGGTGTCACATGGGCATAGCGAGAAGGGAATTCAGTTCCTACAAAAATGGAAGTTGCCAAATTGGGGAAGACCGCTTTATACTTCTAAATTGGTTTTCCTATCACATTTTAGATGTTATTGGGCATTGCAGTGGGAGATCCTCTTTTAAACTTTGGTATTAATCTCATATAGGAAGTATTGACACTAAATTGATCTTTGCTGGTTCCAGATCCATAAACCTGACCTCAACATGCAAATGTGCCTTTGTCAAAAGATACATCCTTCTGATACCATTGTAGGAGGTTACTGTGGTGGGCTTTATTTTTTTTCAGCTTTGGCTTCATTCCCCATATGTTCTCTCATGTAAATCACAATCTTACTTTAAGCATTCCTTTTAAATATTTATGAATATATCTACTTAGCACTTACATTAGTATTATAAATTACATAGAACTTAAGTAAAACTGACCTTTGGGTCAGTATTTTCTGGCAGTTAATGACTGGGATCTTAAGTTCAGTCACTGTTACCAGTAATGTTCCATTCACAAAATCATTATTATCTTCATCAATCATTCTGAATAAAGAGTATAAAAAGCACCATTTTCTCATGCCCACTGATGGATACTCTGTTCTCTTTCTAGCAATAGACTGATAAAGCTCATGGAAATAAAGTTGATTCAAGGAAACCAGAGATTCATTTTCAACAATGATCCTTCCTATCCAATTTTCTTTTCACTCCAATTTCTGAAAATAGGTATTACTATACATTGAGGTGGGGAAAACTATGGTTTTCTGAATATTACTCAACTGTAACTCTCCAATGTCAGGATGACAAGTAGTGACAGTTATGTTCAACATCATGTGGAGATCCAGAAGCATATGTTTATTGCATTAAAATGATAAGGGTTAACCATCATATATTTCTGCCTATACAATGACTGATATATGTTCACTTATATTTCAGTGTCCTGGGCTGTTTCTGGTGGCTCTAATTACAATTTCTGAAAGTGCAGAGAACTACCATAGAGATACTAAATATGACCAATCTTGATTATCTTCTGAGATCAAATTCCTAAATGCTACCACTAAACTGAACAAGATTGGCCCTGATTAGCATTTGGATGAGGGATATCTAGAAATTCTAAGGCAGTTGGCAAGGCTTAGGTTTTCAATATTGAAAAATATCCCAGGAGAAAGTAATGAGAAATCACTTCTAGCACTGCCATGAAAACTACATAGATACCGTAACTAGGAAATCATATCAAGGGCATGTTTTATCATGGAAGAAAAGTAAGTCTTTCCTTTCCTTTGTGCACCACTACTGCTGGAAAAGGCTTTTTGTGAATATATTGAAATATTCCTTGCATGTTGTACACTAGGTCCCAAGTTGGCCTGATACCAATAAAGTAAGCTAGTTAAACCAAAAACCAAAATCCTAACATACTATCATTTTCAATGAGACTGAAACTAAAAAGCAACAGACAGCTGTATTTCACTCAAACTTATCTAAGATTCATTCATCTCCATTATGAATAGAGTAATTTTCATCATGAGATTAAATTACTTGAACCCTGGATAAGATGAATAGTTCAATTTCCTAGTGTAATTTTACAGGTGAGTGCTATTCCGGCAACAGAATAAATTTTCCATACTTCCAGAGCAGACATGGAATGTGATCTTGAGTTAGAAAGAACCAATGTGGGAATGGAAGTAGGCTTTTCAATGAAGAGTATAGCTCTTACAATTGCCTTCCAGATGTGTTGTATCTATGTACCTTTTAATTTCCATTTGAAAACATGGCTACCTGTACTGAACTTGGACAATTAAATAGTATGCCATGGAATATGAAGAAAACATCTACCAGAATAGAATTTTCATTGTAGTAAAACTGGAATTTCCTAGCTGAATATTTATATTCTTATTTGGCAAAATAAATCAGATTCTTATGTTAGACATAAAATAAAGAGAGATTAATATTTCCAGAAATATGACACCTCTCAAGCATTGCTGCTTTTACACTGAGTACTGCATTAATGGGGCATCCCTGGTTAGACATTAAAGAGCTTCAGGACCCAAGAAACAATAGAATATAAACTTTAAATACTGCAATTCATATTTTGTATTAGCTTGCTCTAGGCTAGAGGAAAATCCTTTTTCTCTTCTCTGTGATAACAAGCTCAGATATATTCAGAAGCATTTGCCCTTAAATAGCAAATATTTGTTTATTCTTCTGAACTGGCATTGCATATGCAATGGATAATGGTTCTATGTCTCCAACTTTCCTTTAGATGCTCATAGAAAACCATGTCCAATTAGGTTTTGTGGTTCCAGGACAGGGTGAGCCATGTTAAGAGAGTCGGCTGACCATAAGTTCACTCACTCTTAAACAGATGCTTTTTTTTTTTTTTTTTGTAATTTTATTTTTGTTGTTAATTGAAAACAAAGTTCATTTAAATTAAGGTTTAGCCATGGCTACTTGCTAATTTTCTGTTCCTTATTGTTAAGCTGTTTTTTTTTCCTAGCATTCATTACAGTGTTTTTATAACACGGTTTGATATTTCTACTTACCTTCAATGTAATTAATGTATTTCTAAAATGTGTCAGTCACTGTACATTTGTCACAGTAACATTTAATAAAAGACAATAGTGTTTATTTAATGGATATATATCTTGCCTTTCATTCAGGAGCTCAAAGCAGAAAATATAATGCTTTCTTCTATTTTTCTCCTAACTTTCTCTGTGAGGTAAGTTTAGCTGAGAGACAGCGACTGGCCCATAATCACTAAATATGCTTCCATAGTAGAAGGTGGATTAGAACCCGGTTCTCTCCAATCACAATAAAATTGAACCAACATGAATTAACAAAACATCAATTAAAAATCCAGTTAAAAGCTATGCAATGAGCTCTTTTATCACTCCTTGCTAGGTATCCAATTGCTTGGAATTTCTTCAGAGGAACTTTGGTAAGCCCAAGACTGCACACCAACTTTACCTCCCATTTAGGCCAAATAGCACCAGGCGAATCATTTGTATAAGGAGGGAGCAAAGAAACCTCTCCCAAGTTCCAACTTTATCCTTTCCTGGATACTTTCCATCAGGAATATAACACATAAAGTATTCTGTGCAACTGGACTTACCCTAAACTTTTTGTGTGTGTGTCCTTTGACCATGGAAGCAGTTTACACTTACATTCTCGAAGCTTCCAATAAACCTTTGTAGGTAAAATTTGACTAAGCCCATTCCCCCTCTATCTGTCTTCAATGTCTTTGGCATATAAGTTCAAAACAAAACAAAACAAAACCTTTGTCCCATTAATCTTTCCTTGCATAAAATGCAATTGGTGTGACCAAGAGTGTGGTCCAATCACACGGGTCACTCTATTGTCTCTGAATTCAATATTCTTCTTCTCCCTCTCATGACATTGTGTACAAGCAAGTGGCATATGTTTTAACCACCACCCCTTTGATGTGAATGTTGAAGAACAGGTTCAATTGACAAACCACAACAGACTTTTGTGAAGGGTTTTTTAATTAGACATGGTACTTTAACTGATTGTCCTACTGCAGGTTACTAAAGATTTCTCCTGATTTTTCATTAACAAAAATGTTACAAAGATAAAAGTACACAAGTCTTTGCAGCAGTTATTCTGGCTTATTTCTGGTGGCACAGCGGCTTAATGACGCTGAAAGTTGCCGGCCAGAAATGGCTGACGCTTCAGCGGTTCGAGTCCAGCCTTCGTGTTAACAGGGTGAGCTCCTGTTTCCTCCCCAGTTCCTGTCAACCCAACAGGTCGAAAACTCATGTGAGTAGATAAATGGGGACTCTCACTCCGCTGGGAGGAAAAATGCTGGCAGCGCTTGCCCGGGAGATGGGAGAAGCTGCCAGTAAGCGCAAAACCGAAAAGGGCGCAAAGCAATGGAAACCCTGCCTCCTGCGCTCGCCAGCTGGGCTCTGCTCTAGGAAGGAGGCTCTGGCAAACCACTTCCAAAACACTTGCTTTGAAAACTGCAAGGACTAGTCCAAGCAGTCACTGCAGAGTCAGTAATGACTGAGCGCAGATTAAAAACAAAACAAAACAGTGTATTTGAAAACAGAGTAAAGTCCCTACTCCACCCCACCCAAAATGTTGCAGCTTTTCAGAGCACATGGTGGGATATTTTCCCCTGGCAGAAATTATTGCCTGATCTTGTCTTCTGGACTGCTCCAAACCATGCTTCAGCAGACTATTCCTGCTGCCTGTTTAGAATGTATGATTAGATACTGGTAGGAATGCATCTCCCTCTTCTCTCACTATCATATCAACATGCAATCATGTTTACAGCTATTGAGAAAAGACTGTGGTTCCAGAATTGTCCTCATGCTATATATTCCCTATTGTAGCTTGCAAGGATTTTAATGCAACTGAAGAATGACATATTTGCAGTTCAGAAGCTTTTCTTCATAATGATCACTTTTTTTTTTGCACATTACCAGTCAAATGCAACAACAAGAGCAATATTGAAATGCCAACACAACAACAACAACCTGAAAACATAGATTGTAGAGGTAGTTATTTAGTTTCTTTTCTTTTCAATGGGGTTAAGACAAGGATTAGGCAATGGTGGGTGCCATCTTTTCTTTTTCCTACTTGCCAACTGGATGAAGCACTAATCGATTTATAGTGTTTTCTGCATTTCAAGGTCTGCAGAAATAAAGACTATACATTTTGGCTAGTTCAAGTACTTCCCGTGGTACTGGGAATAGAAAGGGGTGGTGTGGAAGTACCCTAAATCTCACCTGGCAGCTACAGAAAATAAACTGGTAACATGGCAATGTGAAAAAAATAACACAAACATGTCAAATAAATATCTCTGGGGGGAACATCTATTAGCTGTGGGGTTACTGCTGAGAAGGCCTATTTATAGATACCACTCACTGTACCCCATCATATGAGGGCCCTCAAAGGAACATCTCTGATGGGCTTGGGAAGGGATATAGTCAAAAAGATATTCATTCACATATTTTGTTTTTAAGAAAGGCAAACAACTTTTAGTTTGATTTCAAAGAACAATACAAAATGATTTGTAATGTATTAATGGTATCAGAGGTTCAGCTAGAATTTTCAAGGCAGTCTTCCTTACATTTTTAAATGTTCCTGTCCCAGTAAAATAGATATATAAAGCCTACAGAAGACTTAAAGACACCTATGTTATAGCATATTTGAGGTGGAGCTGGGAATAGTGGAAAGACATCATTATAATTTTATGACAATTTTACTGGTGTCACCTTGGGTCTGGGGGCTGAAAAAAGAAGATGGGAGATAGCAGATTGTTCACACCTTTCCTGTGGCATGAGGGACTTTATAGTTAGAGGCACCATTTTGAATAGGTCTTGGAAATAAAGTGAAGTTCAGTGATGGCATGAAATATTGGCTTAATATGATTGTCGTCTACAGTGCAAATCAGTGTGGAGATTTGATATTCTAGCCACCATATTTTGTACTAAGTGAAATGTCTGGACTACCTGAAAGGGCAGTCTCACATACAAAATATTGCCATAATCTGAACAGGGGGCTATAGTGACATAGATCACCATTCACTTTTATTGGATAATTTCAGATTCTAGCATATTGAGAGTAGGAAAAAAAGTCTCTGTTCATACAGTATATATCATCTATTGTATTTCCCTGAAATCATTTTTTTCATATCATATCTATATATTCAGAAGTATACCTGTTAATTAAAAAGTAAACTAAGACACTAACAAATTATTACAGTTAAGCACTGAATGCATTTTGTCTTATTAATATTTCATTCTGTCATAACATGTTTCCCAGCTGCATAGACAAATATATGTAGAAGGATTTTTGATAATCATGTTAAACTGCCATGTTATTCTGTTTCTCAGCAGCTCTCTAATGCAATCAGCATACATAGATTTTTCATCAGTGTTTAATTTATTTAATTTGTATTAACTGTTGTTTTAGAAACTTGCCCTCTTCCAGTTCTTTGACTATGCTATGGAACCATGTGGGTGTCTGTCTTTCCCATTTCATTATAGATTTTATATTTTATTATATGTCAATCAGCTTCCAATGTTGCAATATTCATTTTAGCAAATTCTGTAAAATACCCCTGTGCTTCTTTGAAGTCTTACATTCATTTTGATCTTAGTTCTATTTATTTTATTAAGCATTAGTGCCATCTGCAGCTATGCTCATTTTAATATGTATTTTATTTCATTTGGTATATTTATTCAACCAAATAAATTGTGATTCAATGGCATTTTGCAAATTCCATAGCTGTGACAAACAATTTCTCCCCTTGTATTTATTTATAAATATTTTATTCAGCTATAATAGTGCTTTTCAAATGCCACTCAAGATGCAACAAACAAGTGCAAATTAAAAACCAAACCCCAAATCTTACATACACATAGAAAATTCCTTTGACATTTGGAGATTTGCTTGTATCCTGAGGATAGCTGCTAACTGCTTTCGAGGAGATAATGGGGCAACAAAGTCTCTCCCTCACACACAGAAAAATATATGACCTTTGGGAGCGAGAAGAAAGAAAGCTGACTGAGACATTTTATTCATCTTAAGCCCAGAATCATTCCTATTGCAGCCATTTTTTCAACATCATAGTCTTTTGTAAGTTTATCCTCTTCTGTTGAAAACTAACCCCACTTCCAGATTTTAAAGGAATGCACTTTAAAAATTCTTGCACGAATGACTTCCTCTTTCTCTCTTTTCACTGAACTCATAGTTTGCTTCTGATACAAGAAAGATATAGTACATATGTGAATTAGTTTAATTTTATTCAAGCTTTAACTTTAGAGGTATATATAACAATGGCACAATGATTTGTGCTCCTTCCCAGTTGTAAATTTTGTTTGATTTAATGTTAAACTTTAAGTGACAAATTTGAATTATATTTTTATTACAAATTATATGTACTTATGAGTGAAACTCAATGCTTTTTATTAGATAATTGTATGTCTTTCTTTCATCTTGTTATATTCCTAGTCAGGAAGGTATGAATCCAGATTATTAAGAGGAGTAGCATACTGGGTAGCATTGACTGCGACTTATAGTTATTACAATTAACTGAAACATGGTTTTTAAAATGAAAATTAGGCTTTTTCCTAGTTACAACTATGCTTCAGTTAAAGTAATTGTAACAATCAAAGTTATATTTCAAACTGTTTGAAAGATCCCTCAATTTCTGTTAAATGCATTATATATTATGTAAATATATTTTTTTACATTATTAAAATCAGAAAACTTCATCATTGGTTAACTCTTGAGGACCTACTGATAGTTATGGAAAGCTGTTCGTGTAAGGTACAAAGAACTATTGTAGAAACAGATTTCTTGGGAAGAAGATAGAATGAAAAAAAAAGAAGAAATAGTTGTTGTCAGAAAACGACAGACACGGGTTCGGTTGTCCAGTAGACAGAAGTTTTTATTGGGCACGTTTGCAAAGGTGGGTCCCTCCCGCAGCAATGGAGGAACCCCGAAGCAAGGTCTGACAGGTTTTTATACCCCCTATCTGTCCTCCCCCTCCTACGAGGGCTTGGCTCACAATCTCACCTTTTTTACCGCCCCGGAGCGCCGCTAATTAACCGCAAAACCGCAGACATTCCACTCAATCAGCGCAATACACATTCCAATCCCCACTTGACCCGACAGCCGCCCCCTGCCGTTTCTCTCCACTCTGGTGCGAACGTGCCTTTTGCCTGCAGTCTTTCCTCCCTCCTGCCGTCCCTCTCCACTCTGGTGCGAGTGTGCCTTCTGCCCATCCTCCCTCCTGCCGTCCCCCCAAGGCTGCCCCATGGTGCACAGCGCTCTCCCCTAGCAAACATGGTTCGTTTGAGGCCCTCACTTCTCCCTGCCTTCTCACAATCCCCCCTTTTTCTTTTCACGCCTCTGTTGGGCCTCAAACCTGGCTAACAGGATTGCTCCCTCGTCCTGGATCCGGGGCTTCACACACTGGGACAGGTAATTCCCACAAGCAGGGAGGCATTGCATTAAGCAACATACTAGGACCAGTAAGGCAATGAAGCCAATAGCTAGTACAGAAAGTTTGTTTTAACCAAGCAAAGTTAGGTAACCAACTAGTGAGCCACGACCAATTCCATCCCTCTGGATCCTCGGATATGCGAGAGGCTAAGGTCTTCAACTTGGCTAGTTTTGCTTCAATATAATTCTCATTGTTGGTTAGGTTAAAGCAACAAAGACCTTGAAAAGATTCACAGCCTTGTCCTGCCCTTAATAGGAGATAGTCTATAGCTATCCGATTTTGAATGACCGCCCTCCTGATCTCAGTGACTTCTTCAGTGAGGGCTGCAATGAGAGAGGATGTAAGGTTGACACTTTTAGCCAGGAGGCAGGCCACCTTCCTTAGGTCCAGATAAGTTCTTCCGCTTAGTGCAGGAACCCCTACTAAGGAGAGGGTCAGAGCCATGGCTTCTGTTTCGGACAAGAGTGTCACATCACTCTCACAATCAGATGGCAGCTCCCTTTTTCTTTTTTCTTTTGATGGGTGCGCTTGCATTGGAGGCAGGGCATATAGAGAGGTCAGGCGCCCTATGGCACAAGGGCCCCCTGAACTATAGGCTGGAACATACGTGTAAGCTTCATGTCCACATAACAAAAAGAAACCTTTAGGTAGGTATAGAGGGGTTGAGGCGTAAGGGATATTATAGACCCCTCCACAAGTGAAAGCAGGACCTTTTGAGGGCAATGGGGGTACGGTTCTGGGTATTGTTGAAATATACACATTGAGTTGCATTGGTTGTCCCCAAGAGATTTAGAGCCATTTGCCTTTGATTAGTCCAGGGTCTTGGTATGGGAGAAGACCCAAAATGATAGAACATCCCCCCCCCCACAGGGATCATCCCCAGTGATCAAAGCTGTCTGTGCCAATTCTACGCCTTTATGTTGGTCATCTCCTCCCCTGCCTTAGTTCAGTTCCTTTTAAGTTTTACTTTGAGTCCGTCTCCCGGTTGGGCAGTCCATGGTCGGGGGTCGGGAGCTCGCTTAACCCGATGGTAGTGGGTCCAACCCCCCTGTCAGGTCCGAACCGCTGATTCAGTTGTCAGGAGAACTTGGTATGGTCCCTCCCAAGATGGTTTCAGCTTCTCATCCTTCCACGTCTTTATCAGGACCCAATCCTCTGGCTTGTGGGGGTGTTGGTCTTTCAGTAAGGGGGCCGTTGAGCGAGGAGTCCCTGTTTTCTTAGAGACAAGAGAGATTGTGACAGTACCAAGAGATACTTTCTTAGGAAGGCATCCTTTAGCTCGGGGATAGGCTCTCCCATTGGAGCCAGGAAAGGTCTTCCCATCATCAACTCAAACGGGGAGACCCCCACATCCTTGCGAGGGGCTGTCCGCATTCGAAGCAGGGCAACCGGAAGTGTCTTTGTCCAAGATAGCCCTGTTTCCAATCCCAGTTTGGTGAGATGTTGCTTCAACACCCCGTTGGCCCTTTCCACTTTCCCACTGGAGTCAGGATGCCAAGGGGTGTGGAGTTCCCATCGAACCCCCAGGCTCCAGTACCACGGCTTTACAGTGTCTACCAAAGCCTGCACCCCCAGTGAGACCCTTCATGCAGTTTCTCCACCATCCCCCTCATGTCAGCACGGCTCACTACTGGGGTCCCCTCAATTGTAACCCAATGACCTGCTTCCTCCCTGCAACCTTCCCTTTCCAGCAGCTGTGAGTAAACCCCGTTCCAGCCAAATTTTCCTGAAAGTGTGCACTACTCCCCAGGCGTATCGCGAGTCTATGTAGACGGTGAGGGACACTCCCTTTCCCAACTCTAGTGCCCGTTTCAAAGCGTGCACTTCACACAGCTGAGCCGACCAGTCCGCTGGTAGTGCCCCCTTCTCTATTGTCTCTCCCTCCGCCGTCACTATCGCATATCCTGACTTCCTTTGTCCCTGCTCTACTCGGCTAGACCCATCCACAAACCAGACCTCACCCTCCTCCAGCGGGACCTCCTGCAGGTCCTCCCGGGTCTTTGTTTGCAGCTGCAACAGGGTGGAGCACTCGTGCTCCGCCGGCTCCCATTCTTTCCGCTCCCCCGCAAGAAACTCCGCTGGGTTCAAATTCCTGTCTGTTCCTACCACCACATCAGGACTTATCCGGAGAACTGTCTCATATTTCAACATCCTTCCTTCTGTCATCCAAGCAGCCGCCTGCTGACTAAGCACACTTAAGATCTGATGGGGTGAATGGACAATCATGGGGCTCCCAAAAGTGAGTTTTTTCCCTTCTGTCACTAGCACAGCAGCGGCAGCCACTGCCTGCACACAAGTCGGCCATCCCCTCACCACCGGTTCTAGGGCTTTGCTCAGGAAGGCCACTGGTTGATATTTCCCAGCCCATCTCTGAGTCAGCACTCCAATGGCGGTTCCCCCATGGGCTGTGATGTACAGGTGAAAGGGGAGGGCCAGGTTCGTTAGAGCCAGAGCCGGGGTCGTCACCAGGCTCCTTCGTAATTCTCCCCACTTCTCTGTGTCCCTCTCTGTCCATTCTACCCTGTCAGATGATCCTTTCAACTTCGCATACAGAAACTGAGCCTTGCTCATGTACTCATCTATCCATAGCCGGCAATATCCTACTAGACCCAGAAACCACCGCACCTCCGTTTTAGTATGAGGGGGCTTCAACTGCATTATCCCCTGTATCCGAGAAGGATCAATCAACTTCTCGCCCTTCCGGGGTACATGTCCTAAATACTTGACCTCCCTTTCCACAAATTGGACCTTCCCTTTTGACACCTTCAATCCTTCCTCAGCCAACCAGTTCAATAAAGCCACTGAGTCTTCTCTCACCTTTACTTCCTTCTCTCCAGACACCAACAAATCATCCACATACTGCAGCACCTGAGAACCCCCCGGGGCCCGGAACCCCTGGAGTTTCTCTTCCAATGCCTGTCCAAACAAGAGGGGGCTCTCGGTGTACCCCTGGGGCAGCACCGTCCATCTCAGTTGTTGCTTCAGCCCGCGCCTCCCATCCCGGGACAGCGGGTATTGGGCTTGCTGCAAACCCGTCACCCCTGGTTTCAAGGGGATGCTAATTGGGGCTATGCGAAACCGACCCGCCCCCCCTTCTCCTGCCCATACCTCAGGGTTCACTACCTCCACGTCCGCCTCCCGCAACAAACACATCCTTTCTGCCTGTTCCACATTCCACAACTCCATTCCTAGACTACCCATTAGATCCCTTTCCAGCAGGTTCACTCTCGCCTGTGGGATCAGTAACACATCTGCAGTTACCTCCTTCCCATTCCACTCCAGTCTCACTTCCTCCAGTACGTTTGCCTTGACCGGAGAGCCTCCCACCCCCATCACCAATACCGACGCGCCCCGGGATTTCGCAATCCCTGGGATCGGTTGGCACAGCGATGTTCGAGAGGCTCCGGTGTCCACGAGGAACTGCTGTTCCTCGCCGGTAGGACCCACCGTGATGTTTACCAAGGGTTCCCCGTGGGTCCCGGTTGGGGAACCATGACCCCCCTAGTCGTACAGGGGGAAACTCCTCTCATGTTCTCCCGATGTTCAGCATTATTGGGATCCCAATTTGGGTCTGCCAGAGGGAATTTAGTATTCGCGGCCGGGGCATTTGAGACATTTGCATTCCTTCGCTCCCAAGCCCCGAGCGCAGCTCGCTGAATCTGGCCCCTCTCTTCTGGCGTATGGAGGTGGGCTAAAATGTAATTCAGTTCCCCCAGGAGTATTCCACCAGGCCGAGAAAAAGTTCCAATTGTTCGGCGGCGGTATGGGCGTTCTCTTGCATACGAGGGAGGGTCTTTTTTAATTCCCTCAACTCACTGGGTTTGATGGGAACCGTTACGTAACTGGTGACGGTCACCCCCTGTGCGTTCGTTCCGTTCGGGACTTCCCGGACAGGGAAGGCACTGGTCGACCTTAGACTAAAGGGCAAGTTCTGAATGTCTTGGTTCAGCTGGTCCAGCTCTTTCTGCAGCCCGGGATAGGGTGGGGGCGCCGGAGGGGGAGCGGTAGGAAGAGGAGGAGGAGGAGGAGGTGGCGGCCCCCATTGAGGTCCAGTCAGCCAGAGGTCCTCCTCATCCTCCTGTTCTTTTTGGACAAAAATTTTGGCTAACTTGGGTCGAGGCCCCTCCCAATGAACATGGAACCAGACTTCCACATAGGGTTCCTGTGTTAACATTTTATGCTCCACAATGTAGTTTTTTAGTTGGGTCACCCAGTAATTACTGGGGATTCCAAGAGTATCCCAATGGTAGGGGAATTCGGGGTCCACTAGTGGATATTTTGGCCATTCTTTAGTGCACAAAGTTATCATGGTCAGTTTTTCCAGACCCCTGGTGAATGGACACAACCAGGGTGTCTCCCATTGTTGCAACAATTGTCCTAATGGAGAATCCGTGGGGATTCCCCTACTGCGTTTTTCCCACTGGCCCCTGGCCTTACACTCTTACTCTGCGCCTTACCCATCCTTCCTGACTACGTTTCCCACCTTACAGAAGGTCCCGGACTCTTCTGTCCCCTTGCGGCGTCCAACGCCTCGTAACCACGCTAATCTCCCCGAGATTATGGGTAGGTTGTACTCACCAGACCTCCCAGAGGTCCCCTCGTCGGCCGACTTCCTCTTTACTTCTGTCTGACTGGCGATTGGAGTCCCGTCCTGGACCCGACTCCGGGGAAAACGGGAGACACCTCAACGGGGTGTTACGGCCGATTACTCACCGGTTCCCCACAGTCCGGTCCACGTCGAGGACTCCTGGCTGGCTCGCCAATTTTGTCAGAAAACGACAGACACGGGTTCGGTTGTCCAGTAGACAGAAGTTTTTATTGGGCACGTTTGCAAAGGTGGGTCCCTCCCGCAGCAATGGAGGAACCCCGAAGCAAGGTCTGACAGGTTTTTATACCCCCTATCTGTCCTCCCCCTCCTACGAGGGCTTGGCTCACAATCTCACCTTTTTTACCGCCCCGGAGTGCCACTAATTAACCGCAAAACCGCAGACATTCCACTCAATCAGCGCAATACACATTCCAATCCCCACTTGACCCGACAGCCGCCCCCTGCCGTTTCTCTCCACTCTGGTGCGAACGTGCCTTTTGCCTGCAGTCTTTCCTCCCTCCTGCCGTCCCTCTCCACTCTGGTGCGAGTGTGCCTTCTACCCATCCTCCCTCCTGCCGTCCCCCCCAAGGCTGCCCCATGGTGCACAGCGCTCTCCCCTAGCAAACATGGTTCGTTTGAGGCCCTCACTTCTCCCTGCCTTCTCACATTGTGAATAAAACATAGCCGAAAAAGCAGAAGGAATCAAAAACTCATTGAGAATGTTAGGCCACAATGATTAAAGCCGTGAAAGCATAATGTAAAGTTTTCATGCAGAAAGAATTTTATTGAGACAAAGTCAGCATAATTGTATGAGATTTGAGGTTAGTCCTCTCTATATATAACATTCAAATGTTATTTAAAAAAATGTATGCCTGAATGGCATAAAAAGAGCAGGATCTAAATATAGCAATATTGAAATCTTGTATTTCAATAGATACACCTCAAGAAGGTTGTTTATATTGACTTAAGATGGTGCTAAGGGAAGTGTGTTGAAAAATGTGTTTTACTACAGGTTATCCATGATGGATTATGTACTTAGATACATCACATAACAGTGTGGATAGGATCTTGTTGTCAGTCTTGACAGATGAGTAAGTGGTAAAACAAGTATGGTTATATGTAAACATCATATTATCTGCTCATCTCTAAATGAGTCGCTTACATTCCCCCCTCTCTTTTTTTGCAGTTTACCTTGCTCAGGTTTTGAAGGAGATTGTTTAATATTCTTAACAATACACAGGAAGGATAATTTGTGCCTTGTGTTTTGCAAGCAAAAAAAGTAAAAACTGCAGAAATGAACTTACAGCAAATTCAGTTCGCGTGATTTAATGTCCTTGCCTATCCAATATTTTGCAGAAGCACTTGTGCTGCATACGTGCTGTCATTATTTGGAATTAATGCAGGAATCAGTTGATGAAACCCAGAATTAAATGAACAGGCTCTTAGCACCTTATATGATTCTCTTCACTATGTTTATCCTTTATTTCTGAGCAGCCCCAAATTTGCCCATATGATCCTTTGGTACTTTGAAATAGATTTGGCTTCAGGTGATCAAATATAGAGCAAGGAAGAAGCAATACATTTTGCTGATGAATTCTTTATAAGACCATCCCATAGAAACAATCCAATTTGAGTAGTCACTTCCTTCCCAGGAGTCAGCTTAATTCTATCCCATCCCTCAGACAAAAACCCCAATACAGACCACACATATGTAATATGAAAGTAGATAATAAGCTGGTATATATATACCCATCACTGCCTGGTAATCTACTACACACATTCAGCCTAATTCTTACTAAGGCTTACTAACTTATCCTTTATAACCCTAACTGAAGGCTTTCCTCTTCCTCCTAACTTATCCATGAAAAGTATACCTTTCCTATACCTTAAACAAGATGAGTTCAAGAACGATGCCTTATAAAAAAACAAAAAACAAAAAAAAACAGGACACACCATTAAATAAAAATTAAAACACTCTGGAAAATTCAATAAACATAAAAAAAGAAGAAAAGAAATATAGTAGGAAAAAAATCTGGGAAAATATATAAAGAAAGATAAAATCAGCCTTTTATTTGTATGAAAATGTTAAAGTTCATTGAATTTTTTTAAAATTTCTTTTTCACCATTACCTGGTATCATGTTGGCTCTTTCCATTATGGAAGTGTAATATTTAAAATATCATTATTAGTTTCTAGGAATATGAGAGGTCTGAGTTCTTAATATAAGAGGAGAAACATTATTCACGAATTGAAACCTGAAGTTAACTTTTGAAAGAAACCTATATTCCCCCTGATTTGGGGGGGGGGGGAGTATGGGGTTTGCAAAGAATTGGATCAATTAGATCAATATTTCCAGCAACTCAGAGCTGCTCTTTGAATTAGCAAATTTCAAAAGTTGTACAATAAATTTCGAACTTCAACATTTTAAAATATGTTGTGTTTAAAATATAGATATGGATTTATTAACTCCATCTAAACATTTGATATTTTGATGGTAATAACATATATATATTGCCTGAGTATCTTGTTATTCTGTTTTATTTAAGGGTGAGGGATATAATTTATGGGTGTCATAGTCAATTCACACACTTTTAAGGATGGTAATCATTATGTAAAAATTGCTCAGATGCTGCAGCTCACATTCCCAGAAGTGACAAGTAAGTTGCATTTCCTCCTCCACTGAAAGCATAGGAGAAAAAAAGTTAGTTGTTAATTGTTTTGAAATACATCTCCATGCACACACATACACGCACACACACACACACAGTAGATCACATTTGAAAACAAAGGTACTGGTTGGAATTCTTGTGCCTTAATTTTTTTCTCAGTAAATGTAAATGATCAGAGCTGAGAAAAATTTTGTTCTTTGGTGGTTCGTTCTATATAGGTTTGTTGCTACAGAGTTCTGACACTGGTCAGGGATTTAAATTTAGTTTTAGGTTCTTTAACTGAATATTAATTAAAGCATATACAGTACAGCAGATTTATTTGGAGCAGGAGGAAAACCAGGAAAATTGTTGGCCTTTTCATTGAAACAACAGCAACCATGTAATATAATGTTTATAATCAAGAACTCCATGGGTAAAATCCATAAAAACTCAGGGGCAATAGGTTTGTCATTTTTAGAATTTTATGCTTGACTTTGGGGATATCAAATGAGCAAATACTATTTTAAAAAACATAATAAATATTTCAGAAAGTTCCTATGCTCAATCAACTAATTTAGCTGTAATCCTAGTGCCACATTGTATGAATTCCAAGAAGGCTCCAAGTCCGGATGCAATGATACAAAAAATATGAAAAAATAATGGATTTAGTAAAAATGCATATAAACAGTCCATTTATAAGTTAAATGAGATACTGTTAAACAAGAGATCTAAAGATGATAAGAAGACTGAATTCTAGATGTAGCTCCCTTGAAAAGGTGAGAAAATTTGGATATATTTGCATATTATTTTGGGATTCAGGAAGTCTTCTGAAACTTTTCTCCAAAAGTACCAAAGTATTAAGAAATATAGTTGGAGCATATCATATGGTACCCAAATCATAACATATTTTTCCCTATTTGCTAAGATTCTAAAGAATATTTTTTTAAAAAAAAAAAGTTTCTATGGGTTAAAACAGAAAACTTCATTGAAGAGACTGAATGATTCAGAGACAATAAAGTGTACAAGTGTCACTAGATTTCTTTTTTTTTAAATCTCATCAGTAACAAGACTCTATCCAGTTAATTGTCAATTTCATGGATGGCTTCTACTCTTTGTAATCTTTGCAATTTAATGTCATGTTTATTATATGCTTATTAAATATAAATATTACTAAGGTGGCTAAGTCACTAGAATATTCCTTTCTTAGCATGCTTGAATACATTTTGTGGTTATTACTGATTTCAGTTGTGAGTTTATTATGTATAGCACAGAAGTTGGCTTTTGAGGTCAGAAGTAGCCATCAATGGAAAATAGCTTACTGAAGGAACAAAATATTCTTTTTCACTCTACTCTGAGTACTTACCTTACCATATTTATCCAAAGGGAAGACAACCCTAAATGTAAGATTATTCCCAACCCTTTCCCCAGAATATATTTATATCTATATATCTGTCAGAAGTGATATTCTCCAAACAAGACAGGAGATGTCAGAAAGATAAATTAGTATTACCTAAACTATTTAATACATTTAATTATAAAATTAATATGTTATTAATTCTGAATCAAAATTATTTGTCAGTAAAATAAATTGTCCTATGTACAGAATTAACCTATCTGAATATATCAACCATTCTCTTTTAATCTTTTTAAAAATAATTTTTATTGAGAATTGTTCCATAAGTAAAAGACAAATCTAAAGAAAAAAAAATAAGAAGAAAGGAAAGTAAATTAAAGAAACAAGAATAAGTAAAAATAAGTAACTTCCGACCTTCTTTTCAACAGGTATAAAGAACCTCATTCTCTCTCCTCCCTCTTTGGTCATTCTCTTTCATTCTTAAACTACTGTCATATACATAAATGGATAAGTACACAGAAAAACAAGGTACACATCTTCCCTTCCCTCTTTCCTGGAAAGAGAGCAAACAGACAAGGGAAGGAAAACAGGATAGGGAAGGGAAGGGAAGGGGAGGGGAGGGAAGGGAAGGGAAGGGAAGGGAAGGGAAGGGAAGGGAAGGGAAGGGAAGGGAAGGGAAGGGAAGGGAAGGAGAGGGAAGGAGAGGGGAGGGGAGGGGAGGGGTGAACAAAATTTGATGGAGATGATGGAAATAGAAGAAACAATTGGATAAAGAATGTAAGGGATAGAACTCCTGTTTAGTTTTATACAAATTCACCAGGCAAATAGCTCCTTTCAAATAACAGCTAATGTTTGGCTGATATTCAAAGGCACCCATGGTTTGCCATAGCAATTTCTAAACTACTTATATTTTCTTTGCTTTTCAATATCTTCTTTCAGTAACTGCAAAATTACCCCACCCCCAGTTCACAGGTTTTCATATTTTGTAATAAAAATCTTACCAGGTTAATATGGTACTTATAATTCCTCATCCTTTCCTTCTAAGATGTGCTCTGTCCTCAGTTTTAATGAAATATTTTAAAACTATATATAAAAATCACACACATCATTTCAAATGTGAGTAAATTACTACTATCAGCAATTTATAGTGATAAGTATACTATTACTATCACAATATTTTACAAGGATTGTGAAGGAAGTTAAATTTCTGTTGGAAAGTGTCTTTTCCTCAATTCTAGGGCATGTCTGGAAATATGTTTGTGCCATGGTATAGACTGGGAAAAAACAAAGAAATGATAATTAAATTCTAGCCCTTCTATGAAACAATGCAATACTTCTTTCTTAACTGCAGAGATGGCCAATGTTTGTGTTGGCTGGGGATCCAACCAGCTTAGACCCACAACCTTCCAAAGGGTAACAACAGACTATCCAATGATCTAATAAAGCCTCTACAAGGGTTGGCCAAATATTTTAAGCCTTTTTTCTTTGTTTGGTTGTTTGTGTTCCAGGTAGTCTTGTAAGTACATTGGGAGCAGAAAGCTCCTCCTCCCATCTTTATCCTCCCCCACCCCAAACCTGAAAAATTCAACTCCATGAGGAGGTTGGGGATATAAAAATAATTTTGATGCTTAAAACACTGTAACTTACTTATTTGCATAGTAAATTTGAGGACATAGAAAGGTTTTGACACAGTAGTAGCTTACAATTTTTATGTTTTCAGCATTTCATACAAAATCAATAAATAGTATAAAGGATCCAGTGTAGAATAATCCTGTTTCAGGTAGCACTGTGAGATGGGGCAGGGGAATAGATATTGATGTTTCAAAGTAAATCAAGATGTTTTAATGTTTAAATTCTACTGAAGAAGTCAGTAGACTTTTTGGCCTCAGATTTAGACAGAAAAACAAATTGAGTTTAAACACTTGTTCAGTCATTCAATTGGTTCGAACTCTCTGTGACCAAATGGACATCATTTCACAAGATTGTTCATCAGTAACTGCTTCTTTGAGTTTTATAAGCTCATGTTTGTGTCATCAATGATAGTATCTAGCTACTCTGTCTTTAGGTTTTTTTTAATTTACTTCAGTTTTTTTCCAAGCATCAGAATCCTCTGCAGTGAGTCATCCTTTCCCATTACGTGTCCAAAATAAATAATTTGCTTAAACTTCTCCTGCAGGCAGGAAGACTACAAATATCATTCCAATGTTTGTGGAACTTCCTACATCTGCTTTCCAAATCTGTTGCTTTATAATAGTGGACCAGTACTTTTACTCCTCTTTCAGTGGAAGTAAGATGATCCTGAAGAATCTTGCACTCCAAATGGGATATCTTAGTTTTTCTCTATAGTAAAAAAGCAACAATTTAATTGTCTGTTGATGAACCACTATCATCTTACTCTTCTATAATAAATGAATGCAGATATATCAATACCAGAGTCATATTTATGGTTTTAATGCCTTTCTCTATTGAACAATGAAGGACATTTATTATCTGCAAAATTAGTGCTATTTATCATTTTGTAATTAGTCTTAGCATAGTTTTTTCCCCCAGATGTGTGGATTCTCTGATGTTTTCTTTATTCAGTGAACAAAATGCTGTCTAGTAAATTATTCTGCCTGAAAAATGCAGAATAAAATGCACCTTAAAAAAAAAAAAAACCACTTGTCAAGGACTGGAGAGGTTATAAAAAGGTAAGCATGCTACAGACAATCAAGTTTTCCATTCATTTTTATTGTTATCAAAACTCTTGTCATAACACATTTTACCTCCACAGTTTACAATGCGAATTGACATATTATTTCAAACTTCAGTAAGCATAGCCAACATGGTTTTCTGCTGTGTGGCTGGATGCAATGCATTAATTTATGGCAATTTTAATAAACTTAATTTGTTGTTTAAATTGAAATGCAGTACTTAAAAGGGCATAGGAATGGTCAAATACTTGAAAGCCAAGGCCAAACATTTTTTGAGAAAGGTTGAACATTAATTGAATTCTAAAAAAAAAAGAGATATCCTCAAAGATGGATAAGCTGTTAATTAAATATAAATGTGAGGGAAATAATGCACAGTACAGTTAAGGAAGATAGCCAAGAAAGCTTTAGTTAAGAATTGAATGAGATATTATATGATATTTATTTATTTAAACTTATTTATTTAAGTTTAAGAAACCAATATTGAAAAGAAAATGGTATTACAACACATCAAATATAAGATGTTATAAAATAAAAAATAAAATAGAACTTATACAGAAAAGCTTGAAGCAATGAATAGTGTAAGAGAAGCACAGATGATTTCTGCCAGCCATGGCTATTGTTAAAAAATTAGCACTCTGTTAGAAACAGCTGAAATTTGATCACAGAGGAGAAAAATGATAAACTCCTAGTCAGAAGAGCAATGAAGATTTCTAATGTTTGGTCCTGCCTCCCATTTATTGAAGAGGGCACTCTAGCAGTACATGTGAAACAGATTCAACTTCTATATTGGACCATAAAGTTTGATTTTCATAGGTGATACTGATGTATCTACCACTTGTCACCGTTACTGGTGGTTCACCAATTTGGGCAAGGTGAATAATATTGTATGTGAAGTGTGGGAAATGTTATAAAAATGTTAGGAATGGAGCAGTGGAGGGTAGTTATTGAGCTGTATGGATATGGGAAACTCTGGTTCTATCAGTTTGGACAGCTAGATCCCAGATCCTCTGCTGAAAGTAACAGTGGCTTTATCAGAGGTGAGACAGATTATGATAGAAAAGAAAAGCTGCAATAAGCCAGATCAAGACCGATTTGTCTCCTTAGTGAATATTCAAACCTATCTAGTAAGGCGAGATGGACCAAAGACGTTTCCCAAATAATTTGCTTCAACCAGTATCTGAGGAGACAAAGCCTCAAAGGGCTTCTAAGGAAACGCAGCCTAATTCCAGCCAGATAAGGGAGTTAAAGGTGAAAATTCAGGAACTTGGGTTATAGCCATTAACAATTTGGACTGAGCAGCTTCTCACCTAGAAGCATCCTTATAAATACATAACTGGGTGCCATATAACATTGACCCCAGCACTTAGTCTTAAATCAATTGACAGCTGCTGGTAAATAGTTGTTACTGGGTTGACCTGCATATTTAATAATTGTAAAGGATGCTTTGGAGGCTTTTTTAAGAAGTTCCTCTGCTTGATTGATCCAATGACTAGATGATTGAAAGTAGATGCCTAAGTACTTAAAAGCTGTGGCTTGCTCAATAGGTCTACTATTAATCTTCTAACTAATCAGAAACTTGAAATGCTTTGTGGAGAATATTAAGACCCTTAATATTAAGACCCTTAATATTGAGAATATTAAGTTATTGATTTCAAGGCATTTACTATGGCAATAAGAAGATCATGCTTCAAGACATCTATGCAGGCCACCTGAGGAAAAGATAGCCGCATCATTGGTATAGAGAAGAATAGGAGCCCGGTGATGGGCAAGAGATGGAGAATGAAATTCTGGTTTAATAAACCACATCACTAAGATATAAATGAAACAATAATAGGGGTAGAATGCAGCCTTGTTTTATACCCTTTAAGATAGGAATAGGTTCAGTTAGACCTCCTTTACAATTTACCTTAACTTGCATGGTGTTATCTGAATGCACTGATATCAATCTAAGAAGGTGATGATCAACCAGTGTTGTGGCTTGTTTTCTCCAGAGTCTCTTGTTGTATAAAGTCAAGGAGCACTTTTAGATCTATAAAAGCAACACAAAGTCAGCCTTTGGGAAGGCAGTAGTATTTCTCAGCTCGCTGATGTAATATTGTTGAATGACTATGTCTAAACCCTGCCTGCTTTGGGGCCAGGATGCTCTTGGAAAGTATTCAATCAAGAAGTTTGTAATAGAAAAACCTGGTTATAATTTACTTATTACAAATAATTGGCTGATAGGTGATAGTTTGCAGAATTAGACTTATCCCCTTTTTTGTACATGGGAAGAATGATGGAATTAAGCCACTTTTTTTTAGAATCTGGAAAGAGTTATTTATGGCAGTGAAGAGAGGGGCTAGCACAGATGCCCATTAAGTGGGATTGGATTTCAGAAATTCTGGTAAAACTGTGTCTTTGTGAGGGCTTTGCTATTTTCAGTTGGGAAATTATTTTTTGAAGTTCTCCATGCAAGACTGGGGGTCAGGAAGGGGGTCATCTAGTGACAAGATGTATTGAGTAAATGGTAAAAATGTCAATCCCAAGAAGAAACAGAGATTAAATAATTGTTGTTAGCTGAGTTATACCTTAGTCTCTACACATTATACTTTATACAATATTATGTCTTTAATCACTTATTATTCCATCTTGGGAATTCCATATCATGGAAAGTTATGTGCCCACCAGTCCAGTACTGTCATTAATGAAATCAGTTTATGTGACAGATTCTGGAAAGTAGGAAACTGTAGGAAAAAAGAATATTGTTGTGTATTCTGTTGCGTATGCTGTTGTGTATGCTGTTCCCAACTTCCACAAGCTACCCACAGGTGACCACAAGACAAAAGAAGGAGGGACAAAAGTCATCAAATGCATCTTGACAATATTCACAAATGATGCAAATTATGGAATCCATGTGCAACTGACAAAGATTACATAAGTTGCATCGATGTTGTCATAACTGATGTCATCATAGCTGGTGTAGAACACATGGAGCTATGCTGCTGCTGTTAGCTGCCTGTCCAGTTAATTTTTCTACATGAAATGGTGAGAAAGTTACCTAGCTTTTCTTTCACTTAATTTTTTTTTTTAATCTCTTGGGACAGATTCATATGTTTATAGTTAATTTTTGATGGCTAGAAAAGTATTGCAATGAAAAGGCAGAAAATGATAGAAATATATAATTATAATGATGGCTAAGGCTGGATGACATAATCTTTATAAGAAAAATGCTCACTTAAGTGTTTGGAGATAAATGCAACAAAGTATCTTTTATTGGCACGCAGAACTATAGTAATCACTGGCACTTCACCCAAGAAACCCAGAAGAGCTCTAAAGCCCACAAGATTATAACATGACCTTTCCAGCAGGAAAGGTCATGGGGAGACCTTACTGGTGCCTCTACATTCTGCTCTAAGGAGGCTCCAAGCTCATCCTTTCTACTGATACTATCTTCTCCTAATGTAAACATTGTATTTTATTGTATCTATATATTAACTCCCTTGACACAACAGAAGTCAACAACCTGAGTTTTGTTAACTGTCTCTTTCCCCTACAGGGTCATCAGCCAGTTTCAGTGTGCCTGCTCTGCCTAATGTGCACTTCAAAATCTTATGTAAGGCTAGAATATTATTTGTTCCACATATTTCTTAAATAGTTTGTTAATTTCCAGTGTATGTGCTATGTAATCAACATTGATTATATTTCTTACATATACAGTTAGCCACTATCATTTTTTCAGAGTATTTCATGGCTAAAGCTATTCAGTTATACACAATGTGGCTGACATTGACTATTAACGTCCACACACTGTCAGATAATAAGCTTCCTAATTTCAAGTACAGTGGAACCTCGGTTTACGAACTTAATTCGTTCCGTGACTCTGGTTGCGACCCAAATTGGTCGCGACCTGAAGCAAATTTTCCCATAAGGTTCAATGTAATTACCATTAATCTGTTCTGGCATGGAGGACAGGGAGGCGGCTATTGCTTGGAGGGAGAGTCCCCCTCCCTACGACCACATGTCAGGGGTGGAAAATGGCCACGGATCACGTGTCATGGGCGGAAAAATGGCTGCGGACCATGTGTCAGGGGCGGAAAAATGGCCGTGGACCACGTGTCAGGGGCGGGAAAATGGCTGCGGACCGGGTCACGGGAGAGAAAATGGCTGCAGATCCTGTTCGTAACCCAAGGCAGAGTTCCCAAACCGAAGCAAAATTTTGTAGTCAGAGCTGGTCGTCACCCGAAAAGTTCGTGAACAGAAGCGTTCGTAACCCGAGGTTCCACTGTAAATACAACATTTATGTTCAGGATAAGAAGGTTTACATAACTGTAAATATATTGAACAGCCTTGGCATTATATTTTAAGACAGAAATTCCATCAAATTGAGTAACTTTTTTTTTTTACGTATTCAGTATTAATAATGTATAGCCCTCTCTATTGCCAGGTCATTCTTCCTAGTTGGAAGAATATGAAGATTTAGGAAAGTTTTTTTTTTAAGTTACAATTTATGAATGGCTATATATAAATTTCCTAGCTAACCAGCAGTATCTATCTAACCATGGATGATTTTGAAAAGTTAAGCAGGATTGGAGGTGGTTAGTACTTGCATGGGAGCCCTTCAGGAAATCCCTGGGCTGTGGACTAAATTGGAAAGCTAAAATTTTCCTAGAAGGTGACACTGGCAAACCACGTTGCTGTGAAGAAAACTACATAGATAAGTCTTTGATGTCATCAGGAATCAAGTATGACTTGAAGGAGACTCAAATATGTATATATTCAAGAGGGGAACTACCATCAGCCACCTCCTCTATATGGTTGACATCAAACTGTATGCTAAGAGTGAACAAGACATTGACTTGCTGATCCACCTGGCATGGATCTACAGTGAGGACATTGGGATGTCATTTGGACTGGAGAAGTTTAGCTGGACAGTAGTTAAGAGAGGGAAGGTAGTTAAGACTGATGGGATGGAACTACCAGCAGGCTGTGAGATTTGCCCCGTTCGACAGAGAAACTCTCGTGACACGTGTGGTTCACAAAGAAGGTTTACTCATGCGTAACGTAGTAGTCACAAGCAAAGCCAGGACTGGCTTGGTACAATTGCATCACTTGTTATATTCCCCCCTTCCCGCGCTTTTTCCCGCCTCGTGATCGCGTTGCGGCTGTGGGCTATTAGGCCCCCCAATGTCCCCCCTGATCGTTCATGATGGCAGGGTCGGTCAGAGTCCATTGTCCTTGATTGCCAGTCCCCCTCCGGCTGGGTTGGCCCCTCCCTGCTACGTGCAGACCGCGGGTTCTGTGCTGCGTTGCGATCTTGTTTCGCTGCCCTGCGGCCCCGTTCCTTGCTTGCTCGCGCCGTTATCAGTTCGTAATTAAAAGCTTCCGCTGCGGTTTTCCTGTTTAGCTGGCCGCAGGTGGCTCGTTAATTAGCGGCGCTTTCGGTTCCTCTTTTCCCCGCTAGCTACCGCCGGTGGATTCCGCGTGGTCTGGTTGCGAGCTTCCCTGCAGCCCCGTGCTTCCCTGAAACCTCGTGCTGACCGAACCTGACATGCCGCCCCCCTGACGACAACTCCCCCTCGGTCCTATTTCGGCTTCCCGGGGTATTTACTGTAAAAGTCCCGCACTAGGTCCGGCGCCCTTATGTGGGTTTTACTCACCCATTCGCTGTGGGACTTGGGGAAATGTTTCCATTGCACTAGGAGCTGGGTCTGCCCCTTGTGCCTCTGGGCGTCCAGTATCCGGTTGATTTCGAAATGCTGCTCCCCCCCGACCATGATGGGTGGTGGTACTCCCTCCGCCTTGTGCCAGGCGTTCCCCGGCTGGTGCAACTTTAGCAGGCTGCAATGGAACACCGGGTGGATCTTCCCGAGGCTTTTCGGGAGCGTCAGCCTGACGGTCACCGGATTGATGATCTCCGAAATGGGGAACGGCCCCACAAACCTCGGGCTGAGTTTTTCGATGCCTGGTGCGTCTTTAGGTTTTTGGTTGACAGATACACCTGGTCCCCCACTTTCCACTTTTCCTCGGGGAGCCTCTTGCGGTCCGCGTGCTTCTTGTAGTCGGCTTTGGCTCTTTGCAATGCCGCGTGCGCCGCTCGCCGGGTCTCGTTGATTTGGGCGAACCAGGCGTCCAGGGAGTTGATCTGGGATTCCGGCTGAGGCAGCTCCGGCATGGGGACGAAATCTCTCCCGGTGGCTACTTTGAACGGAGAGAACCCGGTGCTCTTGTGGACGGCGTTGTTGTATGCCACCTCCGCGAATGGTAGTAGCTCCGCCCAATCGTCCTGTTGGTGCCCCACGTAGCAGCGCAGGTACTGTTCGAGCCCCCCGTTCAGGCGTTCCGTGGCCCCGTCTGTCTGCGGGTGCGCCGCGGAGGATAGGGCTTGTTTCGTCCCCACCCGCTTCAGGAACTCCCGCCAGAACCGCGCGATGAAGTTGCCGCCCCGATCGCTGACGATACGTCGAGGTGCGCCGTGGAGTCGGTAGACATGTTGCACGAACAGTTTCGCCAGCCCCTCGGCCGTGGGGACTCGCCGGCACGCTACAAAGTGCGCTTGTTTGGAGAATAAGTCCGTGACCACCCAAATGGCGGTCTTCCCCTTACTCTCCGGGAGCTCCACTATGAAGTCCATGGCGACCTCTTGCCAAGGGCCGTCGGGTTCCGCTACCGGCTGGAGTAGGCCTCTAGGTTTGCCTTTGGCTCCTTTCGCCGTTGCGCACACCGGGCAACCCCCGAGTACGCCTCCACGTCCTTCCGGAGCGTGGGCCACCAAAACTGCCGCCGGATTAAGTGGAGTGTCTTTACGAAGCCGTAATGCCCCGCGCTCCGGCTGTCGTGGGCTCTCTCCATGACCTCCCGTCGGCAACCCTCGGGCACGTACAGCTTTCCTTCGTGCCACCACAACCCCTCTTGGCCGGTTAGCGCCTCTCGGTTCTGCTTGAGCCAACCGTCCCGCTCCGCTGCCTCCGCGAACCCTTGCCTTACTTCAGACGCCGCGTCCCGTCGCTCCCCCTTGGTCTGGCTTCGGGTCACCGCCTTTGCAGCCAGCCTGCTGGCGGGGATGACGGAGTCCACGATCTCCTCCCGTAGGCTGGCGTGTTGGGGCATGCGAGACAGTCCATCCGCTAAGAAGTTGCGCTTCCCGGGGATGTGTTTCAGTGTGAACCTGAACCTCCCGAAGTATTGGGACCACCGTGCCTGTTTGGGGGATAGCTTACGCGGGGTCTTCAGGGCCTCGAGGTTCTTATGGTCCGTCCACACCTCGAACGGTTCAGTTGCCCCCTCCAGTAGATGCCTCCACGTGGCCAGCGCCCACTTGACCGCGTACGCCTCTTTCTCCCACACCATCCACCTCCTCTCCGTCTCGGTGAATTTGCGGGAGGCGTAGGCGCACGGGTGGATGGCCCCTCCGGGCTGGGTTGGAGCAGGACTGCTCCCGTTGCCACGTCTGATGCATCCACTTGGATTATAAACCGCCGGTCTGGGTCGGGATGGCGTAGGATCGGCTCCGCGGTGAACCGCTGTTTTAGTTCCTCAAACGCCTCCTGGCATTCTGCAGTCCACGCGAGTGCCATGCTGGGCTTGGGGGTTTCCCAGTGCCCTTGGTTTTTAGCAGGTCGGTTAGGGGAAGGGCGATTTGGGCGAAGTTCGGGATGAACTGACGATAGAAGTTCGCAAACCCTAGGAAGCTTTGGAGTTGCCTCCGGGTTCGCGGCGCTTCCCAGCCCAGGACATCCCTTACTTTCGCCGGGTCCATCTCAATTCCCCGGCTGGATATTCGGTAGCCGAGGTAGTCTAGTTGCTCTCGATGGAACTCGCATTTCGAGAGCTTTGCGTACAGCTGTGCCTTCAGCAGTCTCTGGAGCACCGTGCGCACCAGGCTCACGTGCTCCGCCAGGGTCTCGGTGTAGATGAGGATGTCGTCCAGGTAGACCAGGACGCCCCGGTAGAGTAGGTCGTGCAGCACCTCATTAATTAGCTGCATAAATACCCCCGGGGCCCCTTTTAATCCGAACGGCATCACGGAAAACTGGTAGCTTCCGAGCGGGGTGTTGAACGCCGTCTTCCACTCATCTTTTGCGCGGATCCTAACTCTGAAGTAGGCTTCGCGCAAGTCCAGTTTTGTGAACACCCTCCCCTTCGACAGATGCGACATCAAGTCCTTCATCAGGGGAGGGGGTATTTGTACTCCGTGCTGATTGCGTTCAGCCCCCGGTAGTCTACGCACATACGGAGCGAGCCGTCCTTCTTCTCCCGGAATAACACCGGGGCCGCTAATGGTGACTTCGCGGGTTGGATGAATCCCCGTGCTAGGTTCTTGTCTATGAACTCGCGCAGGGCTCCCATCTCCCTCCTCGACAGGGAGTACATTTTTGGCTTAGGCAGGGTCGCTCCTGGCTCTAGCTCGATGGCGCAATCACTGGGCCAGTGTGGTGGGAGCTGGTCAGACTCCTTCTCCCCGAACGCTGCCGCCAGGTCTCGATACTGCCTCGGGATTCCGCCGCCCGTCGGGGGTTCCCCGGGTCCGGCCCCTCGCTTTGCGGTTGCCTCGCCAGTCGCCGCTGCCTCCCCTTGCCTCGGGATCGTGGCGGGTCTCCGGGGTCCCGGCGCTGCTGCTGCTGCTGCTGCTGTTGCTGTTGCCGCCCGGGTCTCGGGCCCCATCTGCTCTCGCCCCGTCTCCCGGTGTCCTGGACCCTCCGCTTGTCCGCCGGTGGTTGCGGCTGCCTCCGTCTCCACGGCTCGGTCCCCTCTGCTCTCGCCCCTCGCCGGTCTGTCGACCCCGAACCGCACTGCCTCCGCCGTCCAGTCGACTCGTGGGTTCCGCCGCCGCAGCCACGCCAAGCCGAGTACCACCGCGTAGTCGGCCACCGGGACCACCACGAACCTCAGTTCTTCCCGGTGACTCCCGATCGTCATCTGGACCGGCTCGGTGTAATACTGAGCTGGCCCCCCCCCTGCCAGCGTGCCATCTAACTGGCTGAATGAAATGGGCTCCCGGAGGCGCCTCAGCTGTAGCCCGAGCCCCGAGACCACAGCTGGGTGCATCAAGCAGTGGGTGCAGCCCGAGTCCAGTAGCGCCCGTAGCTGCGCCTCCCCTCCGGATCTCACCCCCCGGACGTGTATCCTCACCCGGAACGGTGGGCAGTCCTCGTCTCCTATTGGGTCCGCGCGCCTCGACTCCCCTGCTCGCACTGGGACGCCGTTCAGTGCGAGCGCGCCTCGTTTCCCGCCGGCTCCGAGTCCCCTCCGGAGGATGCTGTCTCCGGGGTCGACCACCCCCCGCGTCCTTTCTCGGTCACCGCCGCCACTGCCCCCTTCCGCGGTCGGTCACCGGTCCTTTTCCCGTTCGCACGCGGGGTTTTGACTTCAGGCCGTGGTGGGGCGCCTTCCCGCTCCGTCGGGCACTGCGCCGCTCGGTGGCCTCTGCCTCCGCATCGGAAACACAGATTCGGGGCTCTGGTCGCCTCTCGCCTCCCGGTGGACTGCCGTCGACTGCTCCGTCTCTCCTCGGGGGTCCTCTCCCTCGGCCGGTCCCTCGTCTGGTCCCGTCGTCTTGTGCTCTGTTGGATCTGCCGCCACGCCGATTCCGCCGTTCCGGCCAGCCAGATCCAATCCTTCACTGTGGCCGGGTCGTCCCGCCCCAGTGCCCGTTCCAGGATCTCTGGGTTGAGTCCCCTCTTAAAATACTTCACCTTCAGGGACTCCGGCCAGTCCGCGAGCTTCTCGGCCAACCTCCGGAACTCCAGGGCATATTCCGATACCGATTTGCCCCGCTGCCTGAATTGTAGGATGTCGTCCTCCGCCCGCTTGGCGCTCAATGTGTCCTCGAATCTGTCCCGGAGCGCCTGCATGAAGTCCGGGAAACTCCGTAGTTCCGCCGCGTTGGCATCGTACAGCCCGATCACCCAGCTGGCGGCTTGGCCATCTAGCAGCTCGGCCACGTAGGATACCCTGTCCTCGTCTCTAGCGAATAGGTGACCACCCCTCTGCATGAACCCCCTGACGTGCGTCAGAAAGTGCGGCAGCTGTTCGGGGTCCCCTGAGAACTTCCCAGTGATACCTCGAAGTCTCAGGGCGTCTGCCGCCCGTTGGTCCTCCGACCGGGGCGCCGTGGGTGGTGCCGGCGGGGGTGTCGGACCGCCCCCCCCTGTCGCTCGCCTCCTCGTTCACCGCCGGTGGCCCCACTCTCTGCAGTAGGGTCTGGAGCATCGCCTCCACGGCGTCTAGGCGTCGCTCGACTCTCTCCTCTAGTCGGGCGAATTTCTCGCTCCACTCACGGTCCCGGAACCCCGAACCCCGGGTCATCGTAACGCCCGAATCGTCTGGTCCTTGATTCACGCCCATCGACCACCGCTCGGATGGAGTGCGCCCGGCCCTGGCCGCTGCCCCGTCGCTCCCGGGCGGCTCCGACCGCCCTTCCGCGAGCCTGGATCCCTCGCGCTCCAGCTGACCCACGGATTCCTCGTCGCTGGTCATGCCTGTATTGAGAAAGAAAACGCTCCTCGGTGGTACCGGGTAGCGCTGACGGTGAGTCCTGGCTTTATGTGAGATTTGCCCCGTTCGACAGAGAAACTCTCGTGACACGTGTGGTTCACAAAGAAGGTTTACTCATGCGTAACGTAGTAGTCACAAGCAAAGCCAGGACTGGCTTGGTACAATTGCATCACTTGTTATATTCCCCCTTCCCGCGCTTTTTCCCGCCTCGTGATCGCGTTGCGGCTGTGGGCTATTAGGCCCCCCAATGTCCCCCCTGATCGTTCATGATGGCAGGGTCGGTCAGAGTCCATTGTCCTTGATTGCCAGTCCCCCTCCGGCTGGGTTGGCCCCTCCCTGCTACGTGCAGACCGCGGGTTCTGTGCTGCGTTGCGATCTTGTTTCGCTGCCCTGCGGCCCCGTTCCTTGCTTGCTCGCGCCGTTATCAGTTCGTAATTAAAAGCTTCCGCTGCGGTTTTCCTGTTTAGCTGGCCGCAGGTGGCTCGTTAATTAGCGGCGCTTTCGGTTCCTCTTTTCCCCGCTAGCTACCGCCGGTGGATTCCGCGTGGTCTGGTTGCGAGCTTCCCTGCAGCCCCGTGCTTCCCTGAAACCTCGTGCTGACCGAACCTGACACAGGCCACATAGCAGACATAAAGACCAGTTACAAGTACCTTGGTATCCCACAGTCACAGGGGAACCACAAGGAGGTGGCAAGGAAGACAGCAACATCCAAGTCCTGCCAAACGATAACACAGGTCCTGAAGAGCCAGCTCAATGGGAAGAACAAGATCTGTCCCATCAACACACATGCCCTGCCAGTCATCAGATACTCTGCCGGTATAGTGAGCTGGCCAAAGCAGGACATGGAGGCTGCCAGTGTGAATACCCAGAAGCTCCTCACAATGTACAGAAGTTTCCACCCCAAGTTCAACACCCAGAGACTGTGCACCAACCAGAAAGAGGTGGGCAGGGTCTGATGAGTGTCAAAGTCACTGTCCTGGATAAAACCCAAAGCATCCAGGAGTACGTCAGTAAAATGCCACCCAAAGATGAGCTGCTGAGAGAATGCCTGAAGCAGCAGCATACATGGGAGGAAGTTCAAGCAAAGGAAGTACCATGACAAGACAAGCCCCTGCATGGGATGTATCGTTGACAGATAGCTGAGGTGGCTGACATTGGGAAATCCTACCAGTGGCTGGAAAGGGCTGGACTAAAAGACAGCACTGAGGCACTGATCAAAGCAGCACAAGAACAGGCACTAAGCACCAGATGCATAGAAGCAGGGGTCTACCACACTAGACAGGACCCAAGGTGCAGATTGTGCAAAGAGGCCTCAGAGACAGTCCAACACATAGTGGCAGGTTGTAAGATGCAGGCAGGAACAGCATACAGTGAATGGCACAACAAGTAGCTGGCATTCTGTACAGGAACATCTGCACAGTGTATGAGCTAGACCCTCCCAAGTCCAGATGGGAGATTTCACAGAAAGTTATGGAGAATAACAGTGTGAAATCCTGTGGAGCTTCCAGATCCAGATAGACAGGCAGGTACTGGCCAATCAGCCATACATCGTGGTAGTAGACAAGGACTAGAAGACAGTGGTGGTGATAGATGTAGTGGTGCCAGGTGACAGCAACATCAGGAAGGAGTAATACCAGGGACTGAAGGAGGAAACTAGAGAGGATGTGGAAAGTAAAGGCCAAAGTGGTGGTAGGAGCACCTACGGCTGTGACTCCTAAGATGGGAGAGTAGCTCCAACAGATCCCAGGAACAACATCAGAGCTCTCTGTCCAGAAGAGTGCAGTGTTAGGAACAGCTAAGAACCCTCAAACTCCCAGGCTTCTAGTAGAGGACCCATGATTGAGGAAGACACATACCACCCATTGGGGTGAGAGGGGATTTTTTTTTTTTAATGAATCTGGTATACCATAGGGCTACTAGGTACTAGGCTTCTTACTTGATTAGTAAGATGTACTTGACAACATTCTGGAGAATTAAGGCAGCTGAGTCTGTTTTCAGGATTGCACAACACCATGCTTTCCTGGAAAAAGGTGTAGTTGGTTTAATGAGTCATAGACAAAAGCTGCATTGGCATTTCCAAAAATTCCTCACCTCTTCTAAATCATATCAAAAGAACCGCTCAACCCTAGTTTACCATTGATGGCAAACTCCTCAATCTTTTCAGAATTCATTGTCAGAGTTCAGCTCTATATCACAATGAATTGGTCCAGAAAATCAAGTTGCATAGCCATGAGATACTTGAACATCTTCCCCAAATACTGAGACTTATTTAAATGTTCTGCTCGAAACAAGTCTCTTCAAGAATAGTGATATTATTCCTATGATAAATATTTGTGATTGTTTCCAATTTCAAGGAAACAACCACTTTTCTGACCCAGACCCTTCCTGCTGTATGTAACAAGTTGCAAGGAGCAAACACTGACTATACATATTAGATAATACTTGTATTTATAGCTTGAAATATTTGGAAATCTTAGCAATTGTTGATCTCAGCACTGGACAGCTACTATGGTTTGCATGGTGAGAGGTTTATGGCTTGCCTGCCACTTTTTCATTAAGGTGTGGGCCAAATAATGAGATGTATTTGAGGATATAAAAGGTCTTGAATTTTCATTTAGAACATGCCTATAAAGGCACACATTTGCCATCTTTCTATGGCTCTTAGTTTACATTTTTAAAATAGCTGTGCAATGCTTCAGACTATATTCCAAGAAGTGTTTCAGAGCATGAAAGAGCATATATGTGAACCTGCCTTTCTTTAACAGCCATTTAATTTTCTGGGATCTCTTTTTTCTTTTTTTAAATGATGCAGAGGCTACATTTTATGCTGTTGGTATGATTCTTTTTTGGGATGAATGGTCAACTCTTTAGGATATTGACTTTATTAATCAGAAAGAGCATTAGTTAGGCACAAAATGAAATTATGTTCCTCCTTAGAATTTTAACACCAAGAAAGAAGCTTTCAATTACTTGGTTACTTCTAGAAAAATTAATGATGCTAATAATATTTTATATCAGATCCAGTCCTCATGTGATCACTTTAGTGCCTAGGATTCCTTCCCCTATCCAGCAAATAAAACAATTAAGTGGGTATCTTGAAGTCTAGAATAGTTTTTTCTTTAAATCAATCCCACTTATGTAGCCTATTATGTCAACTTTGTCTACAGAATATATTTAAAGAGAAAAATCATTCTTGCTGCTGTTACACATTGCCAGTAGCTGAATGGAGAAGGACTTGAAACTATTAGAATTTATATCAAGAGAGAATTATAATTAGAGAAGGAGGAAGGGTGTATGATGGCCTAAATGAGATTTTTCAGCTCAGCGGTCTGAACTTATTTCTAGCAAAAGAATAGTATACTGTCACTTTATTAATGAAGCTCTAACTACTTTCAAAACTGCTGATGACAAGTTCCTTTTTCTAACAGGAAACAAATGTACTGAATAAATTGTCGATAACAGCCGTATAGATAGAAAAGGTCATGTAATTGAAGTACACACACAACTCTTTTTAATGTAATTCATCGCAGTAAACAACTGTGGAAAGCTAATTGGGGCTATAAAGAAGGACAATCTTATGAGAAAGCCAGTTCAGTAAATGTGATGGGTGCTCAAACTGACAAAGCATCTAGTTTCCCAATGACAAAGTATCAGAGCAATAAAAAGTTCAGAGGGCAGATGAATTAAGATTACATATGAAATTTGCAACATGGCAAAGAAAATGGAGCTGCTGACTCTACTGATTGATCATGTGCAATCAAGTTGGTGTTGACTTATAAGCACCCAGATAGATTTTTTCCATGATGATTTGTCCCTAACCTAGTCCTTCAGGTTTTCCAACAGTGTAGCCATCTTGCTTTAATTGAGCCATCCACCTTGCTGATAGTCATTCTCTTCTTGTCTTTCCTTCTACCTTTCCCAGCATTATAGACTTAGCCAGAGAGCTAGGTCTTTGCATAATGTGTCCAAAGTAGGATAATTTGAGCCTGGTCATTTGTGCCCAGTGAGAAATGGGGGTTGATTTGTTCAATTAGCCATTTGTTTGCTCTCTTGGCTGTGCATGGTACTCTCATGAGTCTTCTCCAACACCAAAATTCAAAAGCATCAATATTCTTTCTATCCTGCTTCTTCAAAATCCAGAGTCTACTGATAGTATATTAATTATAAATACAAACAGGAAATAAGAATAGCTCTGATGTAACAGCCAAGGCTCATTGTCCAGCATGTTGATTCTCATGGTGGTCAGCTAGGTGCCTCTAAGTGTCGGCCCTCCAAGGTAGACCAAACTTGGAACCAAAGACACACAAGCTAATACTCTTTTATTGTAAGGTTATACTTACAGAATCTGGAAAGTCTGAATATGCTTCCCCACTCCTTCCCTTTATCTTCATGAGAACTAGGAAGGGTCATGTCTAAGACGCTTTCTCAAATTACATTTATGCCCCAGATTCAGATTGCTTGGTTGACTGTTGTCTTGGCTGTGGCTCTACTTCCTATTCCTCAAGGTTATTCCTGCTGCCCATTACACTAAGGTGTTTGTGAACAGGAAATAGAAGCATACACTAACCTCACCATTGTTTCTCTGCAATATGCATTCTGAGGTATATTGCCACCAACTGGAAAGTAACATTGTGATATCTACATCAAGAGTTTTGTAGACATTTTCTCAACAAATATATCTAATTCAAAGACATCCACATACCATGACCATATATTGTGATAATGAATTCCATAGATAAATTATGCACTGTGTGAAGAATTATTTTTGTTTGGATGAACCCTGGTCAAAGAGGGAGAAAGTTCTTCTTGTCCAATTTTTCCATGCCATGAGTGATTGTATACACCTTGTTCATCTCTGCTCGCAGTCCCTTTTTTCCTAAACTAAAGGGTCCCAAAAGCCCTAGCATTTTTTCTTCAGAGAAGATTGTCTGAGCCTCCTGATCCTTTTGGGTGATCTCTTCTCTAATTTTCAGCTCTTTTATATACTTTTTCAAATAAGATAAGAATATCCTATTTGAAGGTCTATAGACCACTGCACACAGTGCCAGAGATGTGAACATATCATAGATTTCCATAAGAGCATTACAATGTTGGTGTTTTTATCTTAAATTACTTTCATAATGGTCCCAAATATGGAATTGACTTCTTCACAGCTGCTGCACACTGAGTTAACATCTTCATTGATCTACCTGCTATGAGAAAAAAAAAAAACTAACCTGGTTAGTTATTCATAGCTTATACTACATTAGTATACATGTGATGTTTTTTGACCTGATGTGCATCGCTTTACACATACTTAATCTGAACCATATTTGTCATCTAGTTGACTAGTCATCCAGGTTAAAGAGGAGGTCTTTATAATCACCTTTGTTTTTACCACCCTGAATATTTAGGTATCATTTACAAATTTGGCCAGCTCACTGCTTACAAGATAGCTAAACTGAAAATCTATGATCTCACTACAGATCATTGTGGAACTCTTCTTACCTATTTACTTACTTCTTCTCATCCATATGAGAAAATTGCCTATTGCTTCTACTTTTTACTTTCGATACTTTAACTAGTTAGCAGGTCAAAAGCCTTTGTCAAAGCTTTTTTTTTTTTTTGGAACTCCAGATTTATCTCTATCATTCTGTCTGTTGACTTGTCAAAGAATGCTAGAAAACTGGTGAGGCAGAATTTATCTTTGCAGAATCCATGTTGATTTTCTTAAGCAAGGCTTGTTCTTCCACAAAGGTACTTTTCTCACAAAAACTTTAAATTTTTCTGCTAGAATTTGAGTTTCTAGACACAACTAGAAAGCCATGATGAATATTTGATTGTTGGTTGGTTTCACTTTTTGTGGTTGAATGTGAATGTATTGGACCCTGCCAGTTGTTTCTCATTTGCATGTATGTTAAATATAGTACCAGATGGTCACTTTTTCCTGTTGGTTCCACATCACTTTTTTTTCACACCAGATCATAGTGAATGCCTAAGACTAATTATAAGGTTGTTTCTCATTGTTTAGTTCCAAGACCAACTGTTCTAAGGCACAGTAAGTTGGAGTATTTAGAAATATAATTTCTTTGTCATGGCCTGAACATAAATGTACCCGGCCAGTAGGAGGGAAATTGAAATCTATCATTATTACAAGCATTTCTCATTTATATCTCTTTCTGATTTCTTTTACCATCTCAAGGGCACCCATAGCATTTATATGAGATGGGTGCCTGCATACTTCTAGTTCCAGTTTATATTTATAGCAAGATATTGCCCTTCACAGTGATGCTGTATAGGGATCTTCATCTGCCCTCTAAGATGTCTAACTTTGGATAGAAATACTTATAGCTTTAAACCATATTTATTTTCAAATATTTTTAGTATGTGTCTTTTTCATGGTATAAGACTTTTAAACTGTTTTCACCTTTTCATCTCCTGACTGCTATGAATATTTGTAGACCCATTTCTAACATTTCTAACCCATTTCTGAATCTACCCATTATAATATTTTCTAAAATATCAACCTTTCCAAACTGGATGCTGTCTACCACCTTTCAGCTTTCCCCAGAGATTGGTTTTGAAGCAGCCCTGCCATATTTTTGATGTTATGCACCAGTTCCATTTTGTTTCAGGTGGAATCTATCTCTCTTGTACAGATTCGCCTTGTCCAAAACCATGTCCCAAACAAAGTCTAGAACTCTCTGCTTGACACCACTATTCCCTTCATATTCTGAGACCACTGAGCAATGCCCGTCTAACTGGCCAGCATGTGGAAAAATCATAATTACTGAAAATGCTACCTTGGCAATTCTGGACTTCAGTTTAATACCAAATAATGTATCTCTAGTTTCACAACTGGCCAATTACATTTTCTAATGTCATTGGTGGTAACTTTCACAGTATGGCTTGGTTAGATGGAATGTGACATTCTCAATTTCACACCAGGCAATCAAATCACAATGTGATTTGCATGCTGATAAGAAACCATCTGTGTTCTAATGTATGTCTAATTCACCCACATCCATATCCACCATCCTCCCAGAGCAGTATCCTTAGTATGAGAAGATATAGTTCATCACCAAAGAACCGAAACCCTCCTACAGGAAAAATTCCCTTATCCTTGAAATATGTCCTGCCTCCTACAAGTCCCTTGTTTTCCCTGACAGCAAGGGAACTATCATTCTGGGACAGGAATTAAGCTATTACCACCTGAAAAATCTTGTCCACATACCTCTCTGGATGAATAAATATTTTCAATACAGCCACCTTGGTTTCAAGGAAATGGTTTTGTTCCGTAAAAGTCAAAAGCTCATTTCATTGAGTACAAGTGCATAACCTATTTCTCACTGGCAGTTAGTTATACCTTTGACATTCTATATAACAAATTGGAAAGCTCCATCTTTTTGCTGTTTTTTTTTTTTTTTTACTTCATACTAGTTATTGCTGATAACTTGGTTTTGTTTGTTAGGAACTATTTAATCTAAAAAATAGTCCTTATGTTGTGGTTTTACAATTTACAGCTCTGGCTTCTTCACACTGTTGCTAGACTTACTTTGAAGCTGACTACACAGCTATGCAGGCCAATTCTTAACAGATCCCAAATGACAAGTTGTGGCTATTACAAGTCATTCTAAGATTACTTTTAGAACATGCACCATGGTAGACAAGCAAACTGGCATCCTTTCAGTCACTGGGAATCCCTGACAGCAACAGATATCTCCTGACAGCAATGCACAGTACCTCCCAGGACTATCTATGCTAAAATTGAAAAGGGAATCCCTAATACCTGTCTTTTATACCTTTGCATTATACGTTTACATTCTACATTCCTAGCTTTTCTTAGCTAGGTACAAGACACAATTTATTATTATCAATGTTATCCAGCCATTGAATAAATGGAAATAAAAGAGGTAAAGTGTGAAGAGATGGATGAGAAAGAATAATCTGCCAAACTCAGTTGTAAAACAAACCAGATGAGGGAAAACAACAGTCATCCAATGGATTATATTCCTACAGCACTATAGGGCTATATACACACAATATGCTAAGTCTCTAGAGTTGGAGGTTAGTGCATTTTTCCCTTACAAACTCTCTCCTCTTACTTACCTCTCATCTTCATGAAGATTGCTGGCTGGACTCAATAAATATTGAGCTCAAGAAATGCAATAAAGGTACATAGATATTAAAATAGATATACATCATGAAGAAAGAGTATTGCTGTATAAGAAAGACTTCCAATGTATCTAGAGAAGATTATTTTTACAATGGATGACTAAAGGTATAAGGAAGACAATGTCTATCATCATTAATAACTACGTCACTCTTTCTCAACCAAACATATGCTACAACTTCCAGAATTCCTAGCCAGAGAATTCTCCAAAATCAGCCTTAAGCATCTCCATATAAGTTTTTGAAGAAGTTCAGAAAGAGCTCCGGCCCTGTGCAATCCCACAATATCAGTGCTGTTAGAGAGCTTAGTATTTTTTTAAAATCTAAAATCAGAGAAAAGTTTATCTTTTCTCTTGCAGTGCTGCAGCTCTGCAGAGCTTGTGGGCAATTCATTCTGCCATTGGAGATACAGATATGGATCTACTTGCAGTGAATTCAACAGCATTATTTCCAAGTCAGAATTCTGCAGCATGAATAAAGCAAAGAGGTTTGCCACTATGCCACCCTGTGATGTCACAATTTAGTAATAAGAATTCTGGCAATGCTTTAAGGCATTATTGCATTTTTATTAAGGTGGATTTAATTAATGCACATGGGAGAGAAATAACAAGTAAGAAAATTTTGTATTATATTGGACTATTATTAACTTGAATTTAATATAAATGTAAAATAGTAATTTAAAACTGAATTAATATGTGAGCAAGTTTTCCAAGGGCTGGTTGTGTAGTAACTTAATTTATTTGTCATGAGATATTAAGTACTCCCAGCAAACCCTCCACGTGGAAATCTAAAAATAAAAATCCTGGTACTAAATATTAGTGTTAAAAATCTATACAGTAATATACCTTCTCTACTATTCTAGATGTATGGCAAACTAGCAATTACCTGAAAAATCTTATCAGAAGTAAAAATGAAAAACAAAACCCTACTAATCAAGGTTAAAGTAACAAACACCCAACATTACAAGCAATTTGAATATAAAATTATTTCTAGGTACTGCTAAACATTATCCTTTAGTGCATTTGTATTAAATGTACTTGAAATGTATTTAAATGTATTTAAATGTAACATTTGTGTAAAATATATTATTGCAAGCATAACAGAGCTGGGTCCTCTGATTATTTGTGCAGTTATATTGAAGACTGCTCCCAGCTGTCTGTGCACATACATCTGTGTAGAAGTAAATCTTTCACTGGGATCACCAGTGAAAAGAAATGGCTGTGAAAGTTCACATATGTGTAGATGGATTGATTAAGAACTATTTCTAAGTCATTAATTAACCTTGAAATTGGCTGTTTCATTTCAACTATATTTTTTATAATGGGGAGATAGAAAATCAGAGCAGCATTCAAATGTATTTATATGTATAGATTTTCTTACCGTTATCTGGAATCTATTGCTATAATTGTTAATGTACACACAAAGGAAATGGGCCAGCTACATATTCACTCAAGTTAAGCATGGTAACAGTGATCAAATTGCCTCTTTAAAAATCAAACTGAGCATGTTAGGAGCAGCAGGTAGGAGAACTATTTGCTTATTCCTAATGTTATCAGCTGCTGTTTGGACTGTGCTTTAATTACACCTTTCCAGATAGGCATTGCAATGGTTGTGGTGATGACATATGATTTTGGCCAGTTCACTTATTCATTCAACCAGACTCCCCATCTGGAGTCTTACAGTTATTTTGAACTTCAATTCCAATATTTTCTAGTTAGCATGGCCAACTAATTTTAATTAACTTTCAAATAATAAATTGAAAGAATCACTTTAAAGATTATATGAATGTTACCTGGCTATGACAGATAAATAGAAGCTCGGTATTCAGCAAACATTTAGTCTGAAACTATAAGATGAGGAGTGGGTTAAATGATTGGTTTCTGGTTTGTTAGAACCACTTGAAAATTCATGGTCTGAAGTTGGTGGGCAAGAGCAAAAAAATGAACAGCTTGGGAATGAGCCTGCTCTAGAAGCAATGATGTGAGTCCCAGTAACATAAAGGCCCAGACATGGGACCTTAGACACAATGCTTGTATGTTATGATATTTATCCTTTTTTTGATAGTAAATTAATTACTTTCAGGTGACCAAACCCAAAGTAGGTATTGTGGGGGATATTCATTGTATTTCATTCAGTTCAAAGTGATCTTGAGATAAAACACAAAATTGGGGATGGATTCAAAGAATAAAATGACCAGTTATCCTCATTTGGTTGAATAATGGCTAAGAGTTAACATGTCTAGATAGCCCAAACACCTGTACTCTAAATAGCCTGATTCAATCTGAATTTGCAATTCAAAGGCACCTCTGTTTGATTTGAGCCATTTTGAGATTCAATTAAAAAAAAAAAAGATTTGTCCATAATCCATAGGGAAGCATCAAAATATCTGCAGACATTTTTAGATAGAATGGGGTGGAAATAGCAAAGATAGTTGATGTTTTAAAAGACATGAGCCCAGAAATTTCACTGCAATTAAAAAAAAAAAAATCTCCTGCACCTGTTTTAATAGTTAAGGAAAGGGTAACATCCTAGCATCCAAAATGCCCAGCAAAGCACCTATGTCATGCTGATCCAATTCAGAAAGTCCCTATCACTACCTAATTTCATTTTCAAAACTTCCAAAAATTTTTATAAAGATAAGCTTTAACTTTTCCACTTCTTTTTCTTGAGTGCTAGACTAAACATAACGTTGACTTGAATAAGTGATAAATGAGAGACTCTTCTACTTTTGATCATTGGGTTCCTTGCAGTGCCGGAAGGGTAAGATAGCTGGTTGGTAAGTTTACTTTGCCTGGGAGGGACCCATCATCACTGGCTTCAGTGGACAGCCAGGCTTGGCAGGACACATTCATGTACTTTGACCTCTTCTGGGTAAGGCTCAAAAGTATGACCACTGACTTACCCTTATTGATAGGTACAGTTTACTGCCTTTGGCCACTGAAATTGTGTGAGGGGCCAGAAGGGTTGGAATAGATCACTGGCAAGCCTGGACCTCCTAGGAAGGATCCCCTCATCAATGAGAGCTCATCATGGAGTTATGGTTTGCTGTCTAAATATATCCCAGTTACTTAATTAGCAGTGGAAGCAGAAGTACGTCTGTCACACTGAGACACAAAGCCACAGAAATCAGTGTGCAATAAAGACTAGCACAGAGAATGTGGCATTCATAATCTTGCTGCTGCTTTTTCTTAAAAACAGTAAATATACCACACAATATCTAGAGTGCTGGGAACTGACTGAACCTCCAACTAGTGTTGGTAGAAACAGCACAGATGTGTAATATTCCTTTAACTTTCCTTTTGGGTGGGGTGGGGGGTAAAGGAATGTTACATATCTGTGCTGCTCCTACCAACATTAGAAACAATCTTACTAAGTAGCATCCAAGTTCAAGTGTGAGAAGTTTGTGAGTATGTGTTTCCTTTTGAGTCAGTGTTGACTCTTAGCGACTGCCTGGAGAAGTCCCTGCAGTTTTCTTGGCAAGATTTTGGAAGTGGTTTGCCATTGCCTCCTTCCTAGAGCTGACAGAGAGTGACTGGCTCAAGGTCACCCAGCTGGTTTCATGCCTAAGGTGGGACTAGAACTCCAGTCTCCTAGTTTCTAGCCTGGTACCTTAACCACTACACCAAACTGGTTCTCAGTGTGAGAAGTAAGTGTTGCCAAATGGGTGGTAACAGTGACTGTAGTGCAACTATTAGTGGTGACCACAATAATATCAAATGTAACTCATGGATAAGTGTAGAATTGCCAAAGAAGTCCAATCTAGCTGCATCTGGCATAAAACTTATTTTAAAAATGAAGGATTAAAGGAAATGGGGGGAAAAAGAGTTAAAATATCTTCTAAATTCAAAACCACAATCTAATAAGTAATATCAAGAAACATAGAAAAAAGAAAGTAATAACAGCAACAGCAGCAGGGGGTGGGTAGGAAAAAGGCTGCTGCATTTATAACACTAAGCACTAGGAACTGGTCCTTCTGTCCTCTGAAGTAGATGAACATGACTTTCAGCAAGACCACATCTTGATTCTATTTTATATTGACCATTCATAAAAGATATCTCATGAAAAGGAGAAGAATAAATATTTCAAATAATAGTATAATCAAATGCATATTTACTCAGAAGTAAATCTATGTTCAATAAATATTACTATTAGGATTGTAACCTAAAGTAATACATTTCTGTCCATTATCAAAACCTTAAGGATTTGTGATGGGTCATTGGGGTCTTGCATTCAAGTGGAAGATAGTAAAGTGTTCTCTAGATATGTCCTGATCTTACAGGCTTTTCTGAAGTAACTTCTTAGATCTGGCTATAGAGTTTTCACTAACTGATTTGAGAGTACTAAAGTAAATGCTGTGTTAGTTTTGTACTTTAGAAGTGTTTTATTCCTATAGTGTAGCATTGCATTTCTCCACTTACAGTACCAAGAGGACTACAGTTATGTCTCTGAGGAGCAAGCAAGGATTAGTGCACAGATCATTTGAACAAAAGGATGTATTAGGTGCTGGGCTTGCAATCTATGTTGCTGTTCTAATATGTACAACCAAGAGTTCTGTGTCTGGAAATGGGCAATTTTCTTCCAGGAATCCTGTTCACTATAAGAACTGGATCTGATGGTGTCAAAGACAGCATTCTATTCAGTGATTCCAAAACTATCTATCTATCTATCTATCTATCTATCTATCTATCTATCTATCTATCTATCTATCTATCTATCTAGTTTTGGAATCACTGAATAATTTGCATTCCATTTTCCTTTCTAAGAGCTCAAGTATCCTCACTCAATACTTGTCACCAGCTTGATGAGAAACCACTTAGGAGCATTGTTGGAGTACAATTTTTGGACCAGCTATACTTCCCCTTAATTGTTACACAATTTGCTAAGCTATGGGGTACTTTATCACATGCATTGTTATAATCAAGAAATGTTATGTTTATAGCATTCCTTAAAAGTACTAAGAAAGATAAGGTTAATCTGGCAAGTTTTTAACAAATCCATACTGACTTGTGGTCATCACTGCCTTATTTAAAGGCAGATAGGCCTTCCTCAATGTTTTGGAAGGCAAAGCACATCATCTTAGAATTTTGTAAAGTATGCTATCAAACTTCTTTGGGGACATGTGTCACACTGAATCTTAAACACAGTAGAAATGTTGTTTTTCCTTTTACTAAAACGCAATTCTACTTTATATTAAAACTGGGAAAATCATATCAAAATATTTGTTACTTTAGCATAAAATTTTATTCAACCACTCAAATAATGTAAATATTTCTACATTATTTGCTAGCAGGGCTGTTTGAACCACATGCATGTAAGAAGAAACAGAGATGTCCATTTCAGAAAGATCAAGTGGCTTCATGTGAGTTTTTGTTTTATATTCTTCATAAGCTAATTTTTACTTAATTATACATATATCAAGTTTGACAGATATTCATGAGCAACATCTTCTCTCCTAAATGATAATTCAAGAAATCTTCTTTCATACATTTATCATGTATATTTCCTGAGATTAGATTTTCTTAAAGTCAAATTATACTCCCAATATCTGGAATATCTGAATAGTATCTTCTTCAACAATTTTAGGTCACTTTCCAGATATATGCCTATCTAAAATTCAAACAAGATATTTATAACTCTAATACCCAGAGATTTAACATCCTTTCTGGCCCTGAGTTCCACCAATATTGTATTACCACATATACACATCAGTGTCAGACCTGGTATAAAAAATGTAGGCTGCTTTTTGTCAAATTAGCAAGCATCTTCTTGCTGGAATTATTTGTATTTAATTAGCCTGTTACCAAATTACTTTTCATAGATTTTTTAAAAATATTTCATTTGCCAAAATTCTCACCCACATTAAATTGTAGGGTTATACAATGCTTAGGATTGATTTGGAAGAGGTGTTTCAGAACATGCAGAAGGGCAAAGCACACCTACTGTGACTCAAATAAGCAGTTTTGAATATTTTCAGGATTATGCAGCTGCAATGCCAACAATCTAAGAAAACGACATAGCTGTTTTAATGATTTTCAGACACATGTTATATTCAAACTCCTGCATGTTCCAAAGCACTTGTATGCTCTGTCACATTGCGGAAGAAAGAAATAACATTCCGAACAAAAATTGACTAAAAATAACAGAGTGAAATTTAATGAGAAAAATATAGTTACTCACAGAGGAAAGAGACTTCAAATGAACAGATGTAGGATGGGATATACTGGGCTTGGAAATAATACTTAAAAATATTCCAGTACTAATTGGTTGCAAATGGAATAGGAGTCCTCTATGAACAAAGTGGAAATGTTACCTCCTGTGACATGGCTATCAAAATGTTAGACTCCATCAATAGATGTATAGTTTCTAAATTATGGTGTGTAAAATAGCACCACTATTTTGTGTAGTTTGGTCCCACAAGTATTATTACTAGTCATCACACTTTAAGAAAGACTCAAATTGGAATTGGTTTATAGAAAGGCAAGGGGAATTATCAAGGACTAATCCTCTTGAAGGAACTAAGAAGAGTGGAGGTAGGGAGATATGATAGAACTCTATGTATACTTGAAAAGTTGTCAGCCAGAAAGACAAGGCCCATTCTTAGTCACCCAAAAAGGTAGGCCATGGAATAATGGATTGAATTATAGAAAGGCAGGTTCTAACTGAATGTTAGGCAGAAAGATGTAAGCTACACTTCACCTGATGTGCAGGTTAGATTCAGTGGCCTAAATGATCTCTTCCAACTGTTTGATTGTATGGTTCTGTTAAAGACTCAGACAGACAATATAGAAAAAAATGTTTGGAAGCAGCTGTGTAACAAATCCAAGCACTGCCTTCATTCTTTGGATGAATAAAAATGTGTTTAACCAAGAGTTTGAATATGATGTACCAATGACCTTTTCCTGAATAAAGGGCAAGAGTCGAGACATTAAATAATTGAGTTGTTTTTATGTGCAATTATTTTACTTTATTATTCTCACCAAACTGGTCTGCTTTGACATAATCATTTTACCATTTACTAAAAAATGTAAGGTCATCTTAGAAAATATATTCCTTTTTAAATTTCATCAGAATTATAACAGAAGAACTACCAGAGATAAAAATTTCTTTACAGCCATGTTTTGCCGCAGTAATTCTTGGGCAGCAGATTCTAGGATTCAGAGCCAATGAATTCACAAATGAGGTGAAAGCAAAATGAATTATTGAATAAGCCCAGGCAAATAACTGGAACGTACTGAAAGAAAATGATACAGAGGAAAAATAGAATCCTACATCCCTTCATCTACCAGCATATCTTCTTCTCCTGCATGGGGAGTGACAGGGAACAAACCCTTATAAAGATAGTAGGACACAGCACCTTCCTAGGTTTCAGTTTCCCCTATGGTTCCACCTCTGAGAAAGCTCCCAAAATTTTATAGTATAGTATTTCATGGTTTTAATGAGGCATTTCTATTGCTTACATTTGTTTATCAATCACCAATAAAAAACATGTCTCTGGTGCCAGCTTTACATATTAACACTCTTCCTCTTTCTTTCAGGAGGCTGTAATAAGGTACCAAACCAAACTTCTGCTGGAGAAAAAATTAGACAGCACCTAATGAGAAACAGAGAATATACAATTGCCTTGTCTAAGTCTAAGGCCTAACATGTTTTTTGCACAAAAAATATTGTCTCCTATCACCATACTTCCTCACCACTACAAGTATCTCTTGCAATAGCACTGTGGACCAGTTCAAGGATAATCAATTATCCACAAATCAAAATTTAGGAAACAAAAATAGAGGTAGAAAAGAATTTGTGGCCCATTTTCTATTTGTCTTTTCCCCTCTCTTAACTGGAATTGTTGCAAACTGAACTTCATTTGTTTGCATAGAAAACTTCTTAGAGTGATCATCTGAGCACACCAATTCACTCCAGAAAGAGCCAGGAAAGAAATTTGCAAAGAGATTGCTATGAATGTGAATAGATGGGTATTTTATAGTTTAAAAAAGGAAATGGAATGTCCTCAGCACCATCCTTGCCAATTGAGCTATTTTTTCGGTGGATTTTTTAAGATTAAAAAGTTTGTAGAAAAATCTGCCATGTCCAAAGTAGATTGATAAATAAAGTGGTCTTATACCAGTCTGCATAAGTCCTATTTATATAGATGCTATACTACCCTGGATTATCTGTATGTGCACAGCTAAACAAAGCTTTGCAGGAGTTCTCCTAGAAGCATGGATGCCAAAAGGAGATGAACTGCTACAGTGTGTAATTGCAAGCAGTGAGTCTGGTCCTCTTCCATAAAATAATGAATTTCACACAGATGCTAAGCCATGGATTTATTTAACTACACTAAGTTCACATAACACTCTAAACCATAAATCATACAAACCACATTATAGTTAAAGCTTCAAGTCTAAACTTGAAGGGCAATCTGTGAGTTAAAGGCTTCTTTTTCCAGGAGTTTTCCATCCTTCATAGTCAGTTCCTGAAGCTGCCTTAGTTACTCCCTACTTTTTAAAAAATATTTTTCTTTATTTAAAGAGAAATTTGCCTGTAAATCCTCTTGGTTCAGAACTGTGTCCTATTTTGTTTTGCATTCTCTACAACACAATATGACATGCTGTTAGTAGATAACTGTTTTAATTACTTCTTAATTTAAAACCAGGCATATAAATCCCTAAAGCAATAGGATAACACAAATAATTTAAAGGCAATTAAATGAACCAAGCTTTGGATTCTTGGATGATACTGCATTTTTTTTTTTAAAAAAGCCCTGTAATTAGACTTTGTTTAGTCTTCTGTTTAATCAAATTCACTTAATGTTCCTTGAGGAGATCTGATATTTTCTTCTAAACTTAGTGTTGAACAACAGCTTAAAACACATGCCTGAAGAATATTTAGGAAGCAATTATTTTTTATTTTATAATTTGATTTTGTCATTATAAGACAGAAGCATACAACTACTTAGAAAAATGCCACTAAACCATAATAATGTCCAAAGGCTAAGAACTTGGAGTCCAATTTACAAGGCCTAAAACTGAGAACTGCATACATTTTTAGCAGATGATGAGTTCTTTCTCCCATCTATGGAACTGGAGTTGCTATTGATAGGGCAGGCTCCTATATTCCTCTGCCTTTAAAAGAAGTTGAATCTGTAGAAATCTGCATGTAATATAAATGTAATCACATGTTTATGTCTTCAGCCCAAATTATTATTGGAGCACTATTTACACATGACATGAAGGAAGCATCACTTAATCACATGGCATCATGATGTATAGTTCTCCAAAATATAAATCTGAGTTTTCCCTTCCTGCTGTTGCCATTAGTGTTGAGATATCTGCTACAGCACTCATGGCCCATTGAAAAGGGTATATGAATGGTCTCAATGTTGTACTTAAAGTAAATATTACAAGTAATCAAAGATGGTATTCTAGACAGTGGTTTCAGGGTTGACCTCTTGGGGCCGTAAAAATCAATCAGATGGTATCAGTGTAATATATATGAGCATGTCCATTCTGGTGGTAGTTTTTCATTTCCATTGATATTGATATGCTGGACATATCAAAATATAGTAATTTCACTAATTTGCCTTAATTTTGTCTGTTTTGTAAAGCTCTGGATCTAAATAGGCTTCTCAGTTTTCAAGTTTTAGATGATATGATGATAATTCAAGCATATGAAAGGGGACCCAAAAAAACCCCAGATTTATCTTCTGGAGGTGGGCCCCTTGTAGTATAGGCTTCCCCCACTAGGTGAGTGAGGAACCCATCTGCATCAGTGTACCAGCTGGGTTGTTGTGACAGGCTGCGTTTGGCTTCAGTGCGTTTTTTTTAAAGACTCTTTCAACGTGTTTGCCTATTTCGTGATAGGTGATTTGTGCCTTGCTTGCTCATACTTGAACAAAGAGACAACCGCTTGACTGCGTGCCATACTTTGAAGGAGCAGTTGGAGCTGACTCTGATTTTTTTTCAAAAGTCATAACCAGAGATTAATCTTGGTGCTACGCCTATGACCCCAAAATGAAACAGCAATACAGCCAATGGAAAACTGCTATATCCCCACGACCCAAAAAAGCAGAAGTGAAGTCGAACATGAAAACAATGATCATTTGTTTCTTTGATGTGAGAGGGATTGTGCACTTGGAATTTGTTCCTCTGGGTGAAACGATCAACCAAAGTTTTTATCTGGAAGTTTTGAGAAGGTTGTGCCACGATTTGCAGAAGAAACGTCCTGAGTTGTGGCAAACAGGTGACTGGTTCTTCCAGCATGACAATGCACCTGGACACACCGCGCTGAGTGTTCAGCAGCTTTTGACCAAAAATGGCATGACCCTTGTGCCCCATCCTCCCTATTCACCCGATCTTGCCCCACGCAACTTTTTCTTGTTTCCCCAGATGAAAAAAGTCCTCAAAGGGAAATGTTTTGCCGATGTGGAGGAGGTGAAACAAAAAACAGCAGAAGCACTAAAAGGCATCAAAATCAACAAGTTCAAAGCCTGTTTTGAGCAGTGGAAAAAACGTCTCGATAGGTGCATTGCATCGAATGGAGAGTACTTTGAAGGTGACTGAAGTTTGAACATATAAAAATAAATACACATCTTTTTTATAAATAAAGGTTTTTTTTGGGTCCCCTCTAGTAATTCAAGTATTAAACTATGACTAACATGGACTTTATTTATCTCCACCCCAGAACTAGTTGATAGCAAACTCTAAATATAGGTTTCTGCCAAGCATTTTCTTGATTGTTATATTGATAAATGAAAAAAATTCTGCACTGAGATAATGGTTGCAGAAGAAGGATATAAAGAAGCAGTAGCATTTTTATAGCACAAGTCATCCACAAAGATGTAGGAGGATACTATCAGAGTCTTTGAAAGGCTAAAATGTTGAATTCAAAATGAATCCCTTGAAGTGCAGATTCAGCTCATTTATTCAATAATTTCTTTTAATAATGTATCAGTATATAATTATTATCCCCTTCATGGATCACTGCCTTGTCGTGGCGAAGGGGCTTGCGTAACTCAGTGAAGCCATGAGCTATACCGTGCAGGGCCACCCAAGACAGACAGGTCATGACAGAGAGTTCTGACAAAATGTGGTCCACTGGAGAAGGAAATGGCAACCCACTCCAGTATCCTTGCCAAGAAAACCCCATGGACAATGTTAAAAGGCTAAAAGATATGACGCCGGAAGATGAGCCCCTCAGGTCGGAAGGTGTCCAATATGCTACTGGGGAAGAGCGGAGGGCAATTCCAAGTAGCTCCAGAAAGAGTGAAGCGGCTGGGCCAAAGCCGAAAGGACGTTCAGCTGTGGATGTATCTGGAAGCGAAAAGAAGGTCCGATGCTGTAAAGAACAATATTGTATAGGTACCTGGAATGTAAGATCTATGAACCAAGGCAAGCTGGATGTGGTCAAACATGAGATGACAAGATTGAACATCGACATCTTGGGAATCAGCGAACTGAAATGGACGGGAATGGGTGAATTTAATTCGGGTGACCATTATATCTACTACTGTGGGCAAGAAACCCTTAGAAGAAATGGAGTTGCACTCATAGTCAATAAGAGAGTGGGAAAGGCAGTAATGGGGTACAACCTCAAAAACGACAGAATGATCTCAGTGCGTATCCAAGGCAAACCATTCAATATCACAGTCATCCAAGTCTATGCCCCAACCACTGATGCTGAAGAAGCTGAAGTTGACCGCTTCTATGAAGACCTACAACACCTTCTAGAACTAGCACCCAAAAAAGATGTCCTTTTCATCATAGGGGATTGGAATGCTAAAGTAGGAAGTCAAGGAGTAATCGGAATAACAGGCAAGTTTGGCCTTGGAGTACAAAATGAAGCAGGGCAAAGGCTAATAGAGTTCTGTCAAGAGAACAAGCTAGTCATAGCAAACACTCTTTTCCAACAACACAAGTGACGACTCTACACATGGACATGACCAGATGGTCAATACCGAAACCAGATTGATTATATACTTTGCAGCGAAAGATGGAGAAGCTCTATACAGACAGCAAAAACAAGACCAGGAGCTGACTGTGGCTCAGATCATGAGCTTCTTACTGCAAAATTTAGGCTTAAATTGAAGAATGTAGGGAAAACCACTAGACCACTCAGGTATGACTTAGATCATGTTCCTTGTGAGTACACAGTGAAGGTGATGAATAGATTTAGAGGATTAGATTTGGTAGACAGAGTGCCTGAAGAACTATGGACAGAGGTCCGTAACATTGTACAGGAGGCAGCCACTAAAACTATCCCAAGGAAAAAGAAATGCAAGAAAGCAAAATGGCTGTCTGATGAGGCTTTACAAATAGCTGTGGAAAGAAGGAATGCGAAAAGCAAGGGTGAAAGGGAAAGATATAAGCAACTGAATGCAGATTTCCAGAGAATAGCAAGGAGAGATAAGAAGGCCTTCTTAAATGAACAATGCAAAGAAATTGAGGAAAACAATAGAATGGGGAAGACTAGAGATCTCTACAAGAAAATTGGAGATATGAAAGGAACGTTTAGTGCAAAGATGGGCATGATAAAGGACAAAAAAGGCAGGGACCTAACAGAAGCAGAAGAGATTAAGAAGCGGTGGCAAGAATACACAGAAGAACTATACAAGAAAGATCTTAATGTCCCTGATGTCCACGCTGGTGTGATCACTGACCTTGAGCCAGACATCCTAGGGAGTGAAGTCAAGTGGGCCTTAGGAAGCATTGCTAACAACAAAGCTAGTGGAGATGACAGTATTCCAGCTGAGTTATTTAAAATACTAAAAGATGATGGTGTTAAAGTGCTGCACTCAATATGCCAGCAAGTTTGGAAAATGCAACAGTGGCCACAGGATTGGAAAAGGTCAGTTTATGTTCCAATTCCAAAGAAGGGCAACGCCAAAGAATGCTCAAACTATCGCACAATTGCACTCATTTCACATGCTAGCAAGGTTATGCTCAAAATCCTACAAGCTAGGCTTCAGCAATACATGAACCGAGAACTACTGGATGTACAAGCTGGGTTTCGAAGAGGCAGAGGAACTAGAGATCAAATCGCCAACATTCGCTGGATCATGGAGAAAGCACGAGAGTTCCAGAAAAATATCTACTTCTGCTTTATTGACTATGCAAAAGCCTTTGATTGTGTGGATCACAACAAACTGTGGCAAATTCTTAAAGAGATGGGGGTACCAGACCACCTTACCTGTCTCCTGAGAAATCTGTATGCGGGCCAAGAAGCAACAGTTAGAACCGGTCATGGAACAACCGATTGGTTCAAAATAGGGAAAGGTGTACGACAAGGCTGTATACTGTCACCCTGCTTATTTAACCTATATGCAGAGTACATCATGAGAAATGCCAGGCTGGAAGAATCACAAGCCGGAATCAAGATTGCAGGGAGAATCATCAACAACCTCAGATATGCGGACGATACCACCCTAATGGCAGAAAGTGAAGAAGAACTAAAGAGCTTCTTGATGAGGGTGAAAGAGGAGAGTGCAAAAGCTGGCTTGAAACTCAACATTAAAAAAACTAAGATCATGGCATCTGGACCCATCAATTCCTGGCAAATAGAAGGGGTAGAAATGGAAGCAGTAACAGACTATTTATTTGGGCTCCAAGATCACCACAGACGGAGACTGCAGCCATGAAATTAAAAGACGCTTGCTCCTTGGGAGGAAAGCTATGGCAGACCTAGACAGCATATTAAAAAGCAGAGACATCACCTTGCCGACAAAGATCCGCATAGTCAAAGCTATGGTTTTTCCAGTAGTAATGTATGGCTGTGAGAGCTGGACCATAAAAAAGGCCGAACGCCGAAGAATTGATGCCTTTGAACTGTGGTGCTGGAGAAGACTCTTGAGAGTCCCCTGGACTGCTAGGAGGTCAAACCAGTCAATCTTAAAGGAACTCAACCCTGATTGCTCATTGGAAGGATCGATAATGAAGCTCAAGCTCAGATATTTTGGTCACCTAATGCGAAGAGAGATCTCTTTGGAGAAGACCCTGATGCTGGGAAAGATTGAAGGCAAAAGGAGAAGAGGACGGCAGAGGATGAGATGGTTAGATAGCATCACTGAAGCAATGAGCATGAAACTGAGCAAACTCAGGGAGGCAGTGAAGGACAGGAAGGCCTGGCGCAATATGGTTCATGGGTTCATGAAGAGTCGGACACGACTTAACGACTAAACAACAACAACAATATAATTATTATATACTGACTAAAGAGAGTACTTTTTGTTTATGTTATAGCCAATCAATAAATATTTTTATTTATTTATTTGTGCCTTCGAATCAGTTTTTGACTCCTGGTGACTGCCTGGAGAAGTCCCTGCAGTTTTCTTGGCAAGGTTTTTTGGAAGTGGTTTGCCATTGCCTTCTTCCTAGGGCTGAGAGACAGTGACTGGCCCAAGGTCACCCAGCTGGCTTCGTGCCAGAACTCACAGTCTCCCAGTTTCTAGTGTGATACCTTAACTACTACACCAAACTGGCTTTCAATTTGTAGATGTAGGAATGTGTAATTTATGAAAGCTTATTCTGAGTCAGAAATTTATGGACTAAATCACAGTACTTATCTAATGGCCTTACCTAATAAATCTAATGTTAGTTGATAATATTTAACCACTCTTCGACCACTGTTGTTTAAAAACAATATATTAAACTGAACTTTTATTATATCAGTTATTTTTCTCTTTTTTTCCAATTAATTTTTAATAGACTGCAATGATTACCGAGAATATGATTGAAGCATGAAGCATCCAATATCGTATTAACTGAATTACATTTTTTTTCAATTAATCATCCAGATATTTTAAACAAACTGTAAAAAGATATGCTTATTGCATAATTAATGTTATTAAGCTGATTTGCTTACTTAGTGATTTAATTAGCTACATTCAGTCTCTAGCCTTTACAAATTAATTTACTTAATTCAAGTAAGAAGTAGTATATACTATAAATCATGAAAATATGAAATTGTGAAAATATGAACTTGGAAAGAAGTTGTTAATGTTTCTGCTATCTGTCTATTCTTCCTTCTTTGCTTCATCCTTAGAGAAAGACTTTTCATATGTTAATTATGCTACCTTATGTTAACAGCTAAACTGGAAAGTATTTATTACTGGTTTTCCATGTAGGTTTTACCTTGCAGATGTCCATTGTTAATGCACCAATGTGAAAGGTTGAAGAAACTGTGTGGCCACAGGTACAAAATCATTAGGGTAGCCCAGCTTCCCCTTAATCTTACAGCTTACCTTACCTTTATATGAACATGCTAAGAAAGATAACTTATTCACACTTCTCACAGCCTTAATGAAGGTAAGAAGAGCACTCATATCATGACAGAGATAATCTGGTTGAAACTAATTATCTTTCACTGATCATGTGGAGGAAATCTCTGAAAAGAATTAAGCTCATGGAAAATGCCTCATCTAATTTTGCCTTTTTGTCACAGCATTTTTAATCTGGTCCTTCATGTCTGCATAGAATTTGACATGGGCTGAAAGAGCTGTTATGAGAAAAAGAGAAGAGGAGCTCCACTTTGGTCATCTAGTTGCACACACTAAATCTGAATTTCACCCCACTTATTTAAATGGAACACTCATCAGAGTTAGCAGAGAGGCCCCATAATTGCATTTGTTTTTGCACACATGTTCAAATGAAAAAAATAAAGTCCACTTTTCATGTTTTGATGAGACTTAAGGATCTCATCTGTACTTTTGGCTTAGCCCATCATCACTGTGGGCCATCCATCACTGTCATCCTCCTCCCACTCCCAGACCACTGCAATGTACCCTGCACTCATGTTTTCCAGCTTCAACTCAAAAGTGCTGTTTTCAGACCTAAGCCAACATAAGTCCTTTGGGAAAAATGGTCTCCAGAACTTCATTCCCATCTAGTGGCAGACCCAGCTCTGATTAGCTTCAGTGCCTGGAATGTCTCCTCCCTTCCAACAACTAGTGACTGCTCTGTCTAGCTATTCTGTCCTGGGCTGCTGGGCTTCTATGTTTTCTGTCTTTAAAAAAATAATCTTGCATTTGATCCAATGATGGCCCATTAAGTCAATGAATCATCCTCACCCCTAGAAACCCATACTCCATTCAACCATCTCCCAGAAGTCACCCTTTCCCACTCATTACCCACAGTACTACACAACTTCCCTTCCTTTTCAAGGAGGAGGAGGAGGAGGAGGATGATGATGATGATGATGATGATGATGATGATGACAATGATGTTTTAACTTAGTAACATTGCACTTTATTTCTATAAAACTTAACTATTGGTTCTTTGTTGCTGCAACGTTTCTACAATCCTACAGAGGATCATAGGAATGAAACAGCAACTTGTTCCCTGTTGCTTTGATTATTGTAACATCAGAGCAAAAATGCTATAATAAAGAGAAAAAGAAGAAGGAAAGGGTCTGGTTTAGTGTCAAAAGAAAGAGAATGTGGTAAGGCAGCCACATATGCAATCATTGTGATAGCAAAGGAAAAGCATGGAGACAAATAAGGAGAGAACTATCCCTACATGGAAAAGGCAACACTGGTAGACTGGTGCACCCAGAAGCCACTCAGTGAGGCTTGCCTTCCCTGCATGGATGGGAAGGGCAAGAAGCAAAGGGATGATCAGTCAGTGGGCACAGTCCAGAATGAGCACCAGTCCAGTCCCACTGCCAACCCACTGCAATCCAGGCTGGAATTGCTAATGTTGGCATAAGAAACAATTGGGAGAAGCGTGGCAGACAAGCGACTCAAGTTGCAATGCAGAATTAGCCTAAGCAAAAACAGCCACATATTGGCTAAATAGAACATGAAGGTAGAAGCTTCCCTAATGGCAATGTCTTACTTTGTAGGAGTGCCAACTTCCACTTCCACTTCCACTTATATATGGAATGGGAGAAGCAAATTTCAAAGATTGATTTCAATCACAGATCAGCAATCTTAATAATTCAATCATTTTGATCTACATTTACAAGGCTTCGATAATGGTATGAGCTGGACATGAGGAAATAATTTTAAAACATTTCAAGAAGATGCTGTAGTTTCATCAATGGAGGGAGATGAATTCTTCCCCTGCATTCTCACAGTGTTCGTTTGGGCAATTGTGCCACATCCTAGTTTCCTCCTCGTTCAATTGCATGGTTTTAGGTACATGGGATTTCACTGTCCAAAACTACCCAATGAGTGATGGGGAAGCTGAAACTCATTGTGAATGACCAGGCCTGGTGACAATGCTGCAGGTATATAGGAGTGTGTGCACGTGTCATCTTGCTCAAACATATAGAGCTATACTCCCATTTGGAATGATCCTTAGAGAGGGGTTTCCAGTTTAAATTGTCAAAAATGCATTTTTTATTTATTTTTATTTATTTATATACTGTTTAGAGGTCCCAAGACTCCCAACAGATCTGGATGGTTTACAATTAAGAATAAAAAATTATAAAACACAAAGAAATCATGAACAGCTCCCAAAACACCATATAAGGAAAATAGAAAACCATCCAACAGGGTTCATCCTTCATTTTGCCGCCGAACTTGGGAGAATAGCCAGGTCTTTAATAGCTTCCTGAACGTCATCAGGGTGAGAGCCATATGGAGGGATATCAAGTTTACTGCAAAACAGAGCTAATTGCAAAACAGAACTGTAAAACAACCATTTCATTTTGACCACTTAGCTAGCTGGCAACTTTTTCATCTTCCAGATCACCAATTATTTGGTTTATTATTGGGTTGATATCTAATATTCTTTCAGAATCATATCTAGAGTGATATAATCTAGAAAAACTACCTAAATCCCTCTTTTATTTTTCTTCTCTGCCCTTGCTAAGCAAAGGAAACTCTTTCCCTCCTTTGCCTACATAAAGACCTTGCTTTCTTGTTCACTATATTTCCTACTCCTTCCTATGGCAGGAAATTCTTATAGTAGGATGGCCAAACTCAACCCTTCTCCTCAGCTTCCACCTTTGGACAGTCCACATCTCCTGGGCCACATCTTCCCATCTTCTCTTGCCAAGCCTGACCTTCCTACTGACTCTGTAAACAAAGCCCAAGACCACCTCAGAAGCAATGTCCACCATGGAGCATGAGAATTGGGTTAGGATTCCTGAGAGTTGGTGCTGCTTGGAAAAACAAATTGTAGATTGCCAGTTGAGCAGCCTGGACAACCATACTATTGTTCGCATACCTGCCGGTCTGGCCAAGGCAGGTTGCAAGGCTCTGCCACCAAGCCATTCATATGGAGTGCTTCCCCTGGCCCACTTGTATCTCCATACAACCCTCGGAATTCTGGCATTGGTAGGTAGTGTCCTTAGTATCTACAAATTATTGCTGGAGGCCATGGGCAGCAACTTTGAGACAGGAAAATCCCTGTACAGGAATAATGAATGGATAGAATTTATAAACTGATTATCTATTGTATTAAATGAAATCCAAGTGGTAATAATTCTTCAGTATAATAACACATGCTCAGTTTTGAGTATTGCATTTTGACTGTAGTCCTCGAAAATTGGGTATTGGATGCTGCTATGGTCTTTTCACCTTTATATTTATAAACATTTATAAATTACTGATTATACTTTTTTAAACATGAAGATCAGCCTTAGCAAGAGTTATTGCAAGTACCGAATATTTCCATAATATCAGAAAGCTCCAGCACTTGCATACTTATCAAATTCATGAACCAGTTTTGCTAACAATTTTGCTTTTGCTATAGGATCATTACTCAAAGATTTGCAATTTTTACTAGCTATTTCAAATCTGTCAGTAGGCAATATGTCTCCTGCTTAACAACTAGTGCTCTGTGGAGCAAGTTGGAAGAAATACTAGCTACGCATTACAACTAGCAGCTTGTCAAAAGATGAAGGATCTAGAACGTATGCACATAATTCAATCCTAGCAGTTCTTCTTCAAAGATGGACTTCTCTATACATTTTTCCGAGGAGAGGTTTATGAGGGTCTTTAATAACTTCTTCGGTATTGCAAGAGGTTTATGAGGGTCTTTAATAACTTCTTCAGTAGTGCAAGACCTTATCAATAATGTAAATTATTCTGTGAATCTTCACTATCAGAGCAATAATCCAACAACTCACAAGAAAATCTGTATAAGAACACTATTCAGATGAGCAAAGCCATAGAAGAGCAGCCCAAAATTCCAAAGAGAAGAAACGGACTATTTTTACAGCATCCTTCACCATAATGGGTACCTAAGTAAATTCAAGTTAAAATCTGCCTTTCCATGTAGCCACAGAACTATTAAAAGAATAATTCCCCCATATATCAAAAACAGATCTTAGGAACCACCAGCAGAATACTTCTCTAGGCTCACAGTAGCCCACAAGCCAACAAAATCTCTCCAAAGCCTATTAAGCAAACTTAAAGAACCAACAATTAAAGAAGATAGAACATGAATTATTTACAACATATAATGCAAGGATTATGAAAGCAACTATGCAGGATGAACAGGTAGAAGATTAGTAGAATGCATCCATCAACACCACTTGGCACCCAGAAGAGACAATGAAAATTCTTTAATTCTATTAGTCATAGACAAATTCAGCAATGAATTCAACTGGGAAATTTTAGATCAAACCAAATCCAGAAATGTAAGAGAAATCCTAGAAGCCTGCTATTCTGATAGGCCAGCCAATAACAAATATATAGAAATAAACCCAGTTAACAAACTATTTTTTAAAAAAGAAGCAAACAAAGACCCAAGAAGAAAGCAAGCAGCTTAGAGAAAGACCTCCCTTACCACACACACAGAGTAATCAATATGATAAGCATGACACAGCACAATAAGCAGGATCAATCTGAGATGAAACAATGGAGTCAACTAACCCTGGTAGGTCAATCAGAAAGAGACACCACACACTATAGCAGCCCCAATGAAGACCCTGTGTAGGACAAGCAGCCAGATATAAAAAGCCAGCAATCCCCACTCTCTCCTGTCCAACCATTGACAATATTACCTAGTTTGGTGTTTGTAAGAAGAAAACCAAGTTCAGCAAACACCAAGATCCCAACAAATCATCTTTTTAAAAATACAGAATAGCCTGTTAGCTGTGCATACAAAAATATTATAATAATACTTTTACTAGTTCTTGTAAAAGCCACAAATATTTGTGTTTATTCTTGACCTTTTGTGCTTATTAATCTATGAATGTTAGAAGTACTACAAAGAATTTTTCATCAGAATGAATATAAGTAAGCACTTCAGTGGTGTCAAGTTACATACTCAGTTTTGCAGACAAGAAAAATTATTTCTTAAAAAAGCCACATCTTCTGGAAACAAATCTTGACAGTCTTAGAGCAATTCAACAATAGAAAATTAAAAGTGTTTACAACAGATGGAACCATCCATAAAAACAGTGTGGCACTGGAGTGTTTTTAATACATATCAAGTGATAAGCTATATGACAGTAGATAATGTTTTATCTCCTGTTATTTGGATCACTCAGACATATCTTTTCCAATATGCATTATTTATGGAGGCTGCAGGAACATATAACAAAAGAAAATAATATAAATAATGTTTTATGTTGGCTTCCTCACAATGTAATGTAAAAAAAAAAAAAGTATCAAACTCTTTTACACTGCATTGTCTGAGTGCAGTAGATCAATAAATCTTCATCTGTAACAGACTGAGTTTATCTGGAAATATAGGAATAGACTTGACAAAACTCTAAGAAATTTTTGGAGGCAGTTGTACATGTGTATGTTTGTGTGTCTAAGAACACTGAATCCCTAAATCAGGGCTGGGGAGTAATTTTTCTGCTAACATCAATATTTTGTTATATATTTATTGGAAGCTCCATGGAAGCTCAGAAGAGGTTGTAATAAAAAGGGATGTGACTGTTACTTTTTTTCTCTTTCATTTCAAGCTGTTGAGATGGATAAGTTACTAGCACTAGAGATCTCAATTAATTACTTATTGAAGGCTTTTGGTTACATTGACCACCAGGAGGCAGTGCCTGACCAGTTTCGTCCTTATTGGGAATTGTCAGACATACACAGCCAGACCCTTTTGTATAAGGTTCAAACTCACTTCCAGGAAGTGAATTCACAGACCCTTGAACTTTAAATGACTGTTTACAGTACATTCGCTTTTGGAGCTATGGCGCAGTGGCTTAATGACGCTGAAAGTTGCCGGCCAGAAATGGTCGACGCTTCAGCGCTTCGAGCCCAGCCTTCACATTAGCAGGGTGAGCTCCTGTTTCCTCCCCAGTTCCTGTCAACCCAACAGTTCGAAAACTCACATGAGTAGATAAATGGGGACTCTCACTCCGGTGGGAGGAAAAATGCTGGCGGCGCCTTGCAAAAGGAGTCGGGAGCAGTTGCCGGTAAGCGCAAAAAACCGTGCTTGCCTGAAAAGGGTGCAAAGCAACAGAAACCCTGCCTCCTGCGCTCGCCAGCTGGGCTCTGTTCTAGGAAGGAGGCACTGGCAAACCACTTCCGAAAATACCTTGCCTTGAAAACTGCAAGGACTCGTCCAAGCAGTCACTGCAGAGTCGGTAACGACTGAGTGCAGATAAAAAAAAAGGTTCTGGTACTCAGCAGAATCTCTCAGAATGTTACATGCAGTCCACCATCCCTTACCTCAGTGTTGTCCAAACTTGGCCACTTTAAGATGAGTGGACTTCAACTCCCAGAATTCCCCAGCCAGCATGGCTGGCTGGGGAATTCTGGGAGTTGAAGTCCACTCATCTTAAGTGGCCAAGTTTGGACAACACTGCCTTACGTTCTCTGAAAGATAGTGCTGTTGCATTCTGTCATGCCCCTGTGCATGAGGGTTTATATAACTGAGGAGACTATCAGCTCCTGTAACAGGCACCTCTAGCACCGTCAGCCCAAAGGTTCCCACTGGATCGAGAGGATACCGCAGATGGTTTGTGGCTCTACATCAGTGGTTCTCAACCTTGGCAACTTTAAAATGTGTAGACTTTAACTCCCAGAATTCCCCAGTTAGCCATGCTGGCTGGGGAATTCTGGGAGTTGAAGTCCACATATCTTAAAGTTGCCAAGGTTGAGAAACACTGCTTTACATCTGGTAAAGTAAGTATATAACCTTGAGATTAAGCAGCAAGGAAGAGTTTGCTTTTCTTTGAATTGTTCCAGAGAAACAGAAATGTCACTTGAAGGGGGTGGGAAGAATGAATCTAACTCACTTCGGGACAGTGAATTATTGTTTTCCAGGATGCAAGAAGGAATTGAACCCACACAGACTTCTGAGTGCAGTGAGTAGTAGAGAGAAAGTGGCGCTCTTTTATTTGAATTTGGATGTGCTCAAGGCTCTGCCTGATTCAGGACAAATTATTTTTCTTGAGGCTCAATCTCTTTTGGGATGAACCTAAATGTCAAGTCCACAAAATCCAAACCCCAGTTTAGAAGAAGGATTAAAAGGCGCCCCCGGGGTGTTTATGCAATTGATTAATGAGGTGTTGCATGAGTTCCTCTCCAAGGGAGTGTTGGTGTACTTGGATGATATTTTAATTTATACAGAAACCATGGAGGAACATGTGGAATTCGTCAGGAAAGTGTTGGAAAAACTTCTAAAGGCACAACTCTATGCAAAACTGTCAAAATGTGAATTCCATAAAGATTGCATTGACTATCTGGGATACAGAATCTCAAATAAGGGAGTGGAAATGGATCCCGGTAAAGTGCGGGATGTCATAGCCTGGGGGGCACCTAAAACAAGGAGACAGCTGCAAAGTTTTCTAGGTTTTGCAAACTTTACAGACAATTTATTCCAAATTTTGCTTCAAGCTGCATGTACCAACCAATATAGGAGCATTTATCTGAACCAGGCCTGGTTTCACGAGAATTCTTCTAAATTGGGGTTTGGATTTTGTGGACTTGACATTAACTTTTATTCACACTTGCTCTTTACTTGTGTTCCATCTTCTCTAAGTCTAATACCTATCTATGTTTCTCTTTATGCATTTTAATAAACTAAATATCACATGCCAGTTTGTGTCTTGATACCTGAGAAGAGCAAGGCCACTTCAGAATGACTGTCAAGAAACTGAGCTTAAGCTGACCATGAATTTTTCAATTAAAAGAAAGTGAACTGCATCTTTCTTCTTTTACCCTTGTTTCTATATCCTTTTTTTAGTGTGGGGAGGAAGAGAAAGTAGTGACAGAAAATATCAGTTTAAGACAATAATTGCTGTATCATCCCGCTGTCTTGTTTTGATGACCAGCGTGGGCTTTGAGCATCTCCTATTTTGTATTAGCCCAGAATCAGAATGCATCTCCACCCCAGACACCAAATCTCATTGGGTGACTTTGAGTTAGTCACTTTCAGCACAACCAACCTGACAAGGTTGTTGTGGGGGAAAAAAGGGGCAGCAAGGTATGCTATATATATCACCTTGAGCTCCTGAAAGAACAGTGGGAAATAAATATATTAAATAAATAAATACCACACAATTACATTGAAACTTACTTAGCAACTTGTGTGTGTGTGCGCCTTCAAATGAATGTTGACTCCTGGTGACTTCTTGGACAAGTCCCTGCAGTTTTCTTGGCAAGATGCTATCTCATTCATAAAGATACTATAATTGCCATATATGTATTCTTTTTTGTGAATTCAGTCACCTCACACACTTTTCCTCATATTTATGCTGCCCAGTTTTGTGTTACCATCTGTACAATACACCTCACTGTTAATTAAGTCTGGATACTCATTTACTTATCACTTCTTATAATACTATTTTTATTTTGTTTTATTTTATTACATATGTTCTTAATTATTTTTAGACCCTATTATACTTGTTTGTGATTGCAGACATAGGAAATGGCTTAAATATTCTTCATAGTCAGGCAAGTTCATGAGTTGAAGGTAACATGAGCATTTCTGAATAATTACTAGTAGATCTGGCAATTTTGCTGTTTCTCTTCTGGATGCCATTTTTTATGTAATCAATACAAAATGGATTTTAGTGCATGACATCAAATTATTAATGTCTTTTTAAAAACCAAACATAAAGAGAACAAAATAACAAAAGAAAGTAATAGTTATTATCAGCCATTAAAATGGCAAAATATTTTAAATGCTCAGATTAAAGCATTCTGAAAAAACCCAAGGTTGCAAAGCAATTTCTTTTAGGTAAAATTATTCCAGTATATGCATTCAATATATGTGTTTCTCTCTCACACTTTCTCTCTGTGCAAGCATGTGCTTATGCATTATGATGGAAATATGATGGGGGACAAATTCCAGACCCTATTTTCATTAGATGTGGTCAGCTTTCAAACAACTGTTCAGAAAAGTAATTCAGGATCTTAATCTTCAAGTAATATAGATTGCATGCAAAAAAATTTAGGCATCCTGGTTTGAAAAGAAGTTGGATGCTTTAACAAATCAACAATCTAAAACATATCTCCAACCCAAATCAATACCAAGTGCTTATAGGAAAGAAAGATAAATATTTTGGAATGGCCTTTTCCCCAGATTTGAATATTACTAAAATCAATAGGGAGCTCTCAGACATGCAATGAATGCAGGAAGAACTAAGATTATTTCTGATATAGAAGAGTTCTACAAGGAGGAATTGGGGGGAAAATCCAAAAGCAATAATAGAAAGAATTTACCTGGCTACATCACATGTTTGGAAGCTGTTATTTCTGCCAAAGAAGTGTTACAAAGTGCTGATTGGAAAGGTTCTGCACCTACCATTTTTTCTTATTTTGAGTCTGAAAGCAACTGGAAATAAATGGTACATTTGCATGTATGTTTGCTGAAACATGTTATGTTTAACTTTGTACTATGTAGAGGTTGTATCAGCCTCTGTTCATTAGGGATTCACTGAAACATAGTTTGAGCAGAGATGCCTAATCATTTGCATACAACTGAATATAAAACACCAGGTAATTTACTTTGTTTTCATAATTTCTGATCTTATGATGCTCTCCCAAGGTAGAACAATTATATTAGTTGAAGATGGAAATTCAAGGTTGCAGATATCCCCTCCTGTTTCACTTCAGCTAGTGGAAGACTCAAAGTACCTCCCACAATTCTCCCATGGCTGCAAAATTTGCCAAAAATGTAGACCAGCAACAGAACTAGTCTATTCTATATTATCCTTAGTCAGTGCTTGTAAAAGACATTTTTTTTAATGAGAAAGTCAAAAATAGCAATGAACCTTTTCCTACTTGTAGGCCTACATTGGATAAACCCAAGAGGACTGTGGTTTTGCTAATGGCTCCAAAGCTGAAACCTTCTGAGCAACTTAAATATAATTGCTGCTCTGAATTATCCTGGAACTGGACTGCTATAACCTGGCAGAGGGACTGTAGAAGAAAGAAGGAATGGCCTTGATGGTAAGGAGGAACAGCCACTACTAAGACCCATGGTCAGATAAAAGGGGTCTGAGTCTGGGACAAGAATGTAACATTAGGTTACTTGAAGATAAAGGGATGAAGAGGAAAGCACATTCAGACTTACAAGATTCTGTTAGTATAGGTTTACATTAAAAGTAGTACTGACCTATGTGGCATTTGTTTCCTAGTCTGATCCACCTTGAAGGGCCGAGGATAACTAGGGAGAATAGGGACAGCATTTTTCTGCCTCCCATTTCCTAGTTTAATTTTTCAGTAGCTGGAAATGAGTGTTGTACTATGGAACTCTCTATCAGCCTTTGCACCTGGACATGGTAATAAATCACCAGTTTTCCTTGGCAAAAGATAGACACAGCTTGGCTAGATTAGAATCTTTAATGCTGTTAAGAACGAAGCCTTATACACAACAGTTGATTGCCCTCTACAATGCAAAGAATAAGGGTAATATGGGCACTGTAATAAAAATTGCAAAAGTAAGATTCTGAGAAAATATTTATAAGGAATCTAGGAAGGAAAATCATATTAAATATGCATATTGAAGAGATTATCTCATATGGTTCTCCCACCCCTAAGATTTGGATGGACCTGACCCTGTTGGCCTTCTAGAAGCCCTTGAAAACCTAGCCTTTTCATCAAGCATGGCCAGATGTTAGCGGAATGTGGTGTGTGTGTTTTGTTTTACGCTGTCAGAAAATCTATAAGGAGCTTGATCATTTCTTTTTAAACTGATTGGTGTTAATTAAGGGTAATTAAATATTCCACTGATATAATTATTATCATACAATTGAATAATATAGAGACCATTTAAAATGTTCTATTATTCTGGAGAGAAACTTAGCTGATTTCATGATTTTCTTACTACATTAATACTGAACCCCAAATAGCTAAAGACATTTTTCTTTTTTGATAGGAAGTTTGCCTGTTTGTGATAATGAGGAGGAGTCTGTATTTTAATTACATTTATGCATCACTAGCCTTATTGATGAACATAAATTAGAAGATACTTCAATTTTGTCCTGATAGCCTGCCTCTAGGTTTGAAAACAAAATGTTCAAGTCATGCAGTCTTGCCTTTTGTCTAAAGACTGCCATGTTGACAAATGCTTACACTACCACATTAAGCATAAATTACCTACTTTGGTAGGAGGCTACATTCTTCACTCTCAGCGACAGATTGAAGTTTCTCTGGATCCATTTTTGAATGAATGCCAGAGAAGCCAATTGAAAAAGAAGATGCTATTGATTTTGTTATTATTTTTTGCTTCCATTTGTGGCCAAATAAATAAGGCTAATTTTATTATCCTCTTTTGAGGAATAGCTTGAGAGAACTAAGAAGATGGACAATGACTAAAATCCAAAAAAATTAAGTAAGGGTTCAGCCATTTTGTTTACCATGCAGGATCCTGATCCAAATAATTAAATCTTAAATCTCTTCCTCAAGCCATTTTTCTTTCAAATCTCCTGTCATATGTGATTTTTTAAGGAAAAAAGAAAAGTGGGATTCAGAACCAAAGCATTCTGAAACAAAATAGTTTAGTCCATGGATGCAAATTTGATGGTTCTTATCTGGATCAACAGCACCCTTATTTTTTTTTTAAAGAAAAAAATATGTTGTAATATTTCAGAAGGATACTATAGTCATAGATACTGAGCAACTAAGAGAGACAAATTCCTCTTATCTAGATCTAGTGGATATTTTTGTGCAAAAAAAAAAAAAAAAATCAAAGATATTTATTGTACCAAAACCAGCCAGAAGCCAAAATGAAATAGACTTTAATAATTAATTTTATTGAATGATTCTTGGAAATAGGTTGGCAAGAAATGACAAATTTAAAGCTGGTCAATAGCTGCCCAGTATATAGTATTTAGGCAAGGAGTTTTTCAACAGAAATAGAATGGTAAGGTCCTGTATGCATACATTTTTGGTTTTATAATATCAAGAATTTTGCCTGCAACTTCAGTTATACAAATAAATATACAAAGTAATTAAAAATTTTAAATTACTATTAAAAAAACTAAACCATATGCCTATAGTATAAAACTAAAACTATATGCCTAGAATTAGCTAACACAATAAACTGATGAAAATAACTTATATCTTCAAACAATATGATGCAGTTTCAATGCTGTGAGCTCATCCTTATGTCCCACTGTTACATAAGATTTCCCACCAACCATTTATAGGCAGATTATATTCATCTTTAGCTGTATCTGTTGTGAAGTAAGGTTTACCTTCTTCTCCCAACACAAGCCTTTCCATGTGAAGATTCTACAGTGCCTTATTGACAATGTTGGTGTTGATGTGGTCACAGTGAGAACTGCCCAGGTCCCATTGGCCACTTGTGCTGTACCAGACATGTCCCCTCTCCTCTGATTGCTGTGCACTGCCCACGATGGCCATTTTGGCTTGGACTGCAGGATAGTTTGGGCATCTGTTTTCCATAGAGGCATCTTCCCATATGTTTGATTATATAGGCATTGCATTGATTCCTTAATACACAATTGTAGTACTCTTCTGGAAGAGTCTTATACCTGTTTTCAAAAATGTTTCAGAGATCCTTTGAAAAAGCTTTAGATTTGTGTTTAAAGTGGATGCAAATAGGTTTGTACTAAACTGTGAAAGAGGGCAAGGCTCTGGCAGTTGTGTGTGGATGGTTCAGACCCATACAAGGAAATTAGAGATTTTGCACTGCTTCTGCCAAAAAGGATTTTCACAATGAACCTTTGAAACAGATTTTGCATTGTGACTACCATTAGGACTTGGCCATAAATGGCAGCATTTACAGCAGAGTATTAAATGTCAAAAGGAAGGCTTATTATTTATACAATATGTTTTATTCTAATATATAAAGATTTTGAAAGCTATTCTCTTGCTCGGAGAGAATAGGGATTTTAATGTAAGCTTTATATTAAAAATAGCAGAGATTTCCCCCCCCCCCTTCCTCTCTTGAGTCCTGGTTTTACTTTCTAGTTGTACAACTTAGGCACAAAGCCAGCTGGGTGACCTTAGAAAGCAGGCAATGGCAAACCGCTTCTGAAATCTTCCCAAGAAAACTGCAGGGACTTGTCTAGGCAGTTGCCAGGAGTCAACACTGACTTGGCACACACACAATGTCCGGTAAAATGTTCTTCATTTTAAAATGTTTTAATAAAGTGTTATATTTTTGGTAACTTTTCAGTCTGCCTGATAAACGTCTTATGCATCAGATTATAAGTATAATTAATAATGATATCTACACTTTCTTCAGCTAGGATGAGGTTAATATTCCAACTGAAACAACATATAAAATGTGTTTATCGTGATTAATCAGTTCCCACCCTACCTTTATGTAATTAACCAAGTATTAGTTGCCAAATCAATCCTAGCCTTGGATGGGAACCTTATTTTCACTCTCTTTGCTTTTATCTCTTCAACTCTTTATGAACAATTATCCATTTAGGAAAAGCATAGATATTAATTGAAAAGCTTAGATCCTTTGCAGTGTTTATGCAAGTAACCATTAATTATGGTACAATTCAACTGCAAGTCCCATAATTTAAAGCAACTTCAGAACATTTGTAAAGGAATCCTTTTTTAAAAAAAAAAACCCCTCTGGTTTAATATCACAGCTCTGAAAATCAGAATAATTTGCTGTATGAATCCACAGACCCCAGATGTGAATTAAAGACTAGCTGAAACTGGATAAATAAATAAACAGATTCGTGTAGAAGTTTGGCAAGTACTAAGTGTCTCAGAGACAGTAATCTTTCTTAAAAGTTCATATAATGTTTTAATTTTGCATAGAATTTGCTTTTGTTCTTCAGCACTGACCTGATACATTCAATTTATTCATTTGAATATCTTATTGCTGCCACAAGAACTGCAAACTTCATCATGAGCTAATGCAAGAGCCTGCTTTCATGGATAGAGGCAAAATCTTTCCACAGATGGCATAAATAAAGATAACTTCATATAAATAAATTTGACCCAAAGTTAAGCATTCTGACTCATACAAAATTGCCAGTTGCCAATTTTGCCCACAGCCCTTTCCAATCTCATTCATGTTTTGCTAACTTAGTCCTTTTGAAATCAAAGTGATTAAAAATAATTATTGTATTGTACTGACCATTTTTTTTCCTTATAATTATTTGCTGTGTACTACTCAGAGTCATTCAGTGAATAAAGATTTTAGTCTCTGATCTTAGGAAAAAGGTGTTTTCCAAACATAATTATATTTGTTTCAAAACTACTACAGACCAAGGCAAATGAACAGCATTTTATCAGGAGCAATGATTTCAGTTCAGTTTTCCTAAGGTTCAGTGACATGGCTGCATTTGAAGAGTTTCTCTTCCTTCTATGGAAAAAAAAATAGATTCCAAATTACATCAAAATTAATTGGCCATAATAACTTTGTTATTATTTTTTTATAGTTTATATTAATAGAAGTTGCATTGTAGCTTAGCTCATTTTATTGGTTTTTTGGATATCAACTCTTGTGCTAACTGGGTTGCTGGAATATAATTTCCCTCTCTTGCTGTTGCTAGGCAATGAGAATTCAAAATATTTTCTGTTGACCACAAACTTGCATCTACATTATGTTAGTATGGGAAGGAATGTATTAGATGTGTTGGGAATATAGAAATATTTCATTTGGTTCAAGCATCCTTTTAAAGGGAGGTAATTATTTGAAAAATACGTTTTATTAGTCCCTTTCATTTGCTTTCCATAATATGTTTTCTACAGCATGCCAAGAGTGAGTATGAGTATGCTTCATGGATAAAGAAATATACACTGTAAATTAATGAGCATTAATATAATTTGGAACACTGGCCTTTCTATACTTTTAATATTAGACACATTGATTCTGTTATGCACCTTTTCGAGAGAAAGAATAGGAAAATAGCTTAAATTCATGTCAGAAAGGTTTTGCTATTTAATTATGCAAGCTAAGTAAGTAGATAATGTTTCTACCTCTATCTCCACATTCCACAAATAGAAATGTCAATATGATTAGAATTTTTAAGAGGAAGAAAAAGATCCCGGGGATATGATAGGAGATGGAGTATGGCTCTGTGTGTATGTTAAATTTTTATCACACTTTTTCTCCATGAGCTTAAGGCAGTTTACCCAGAAGATCTCCCTTCATTTTATCCCCACAACAACAACCCTATAAAGTAGGTTTTCCTGAGAGCAAGTGACAGGAAAGTCACCTAGTGAGTTTCCATAGCTGAGTACTAAGCTTAGAGCTGTGAGCACTAAGCATTAGTTCAACATCTTGACTAGTATACCCTATTGGTTAAGTAGATCAAAAATATGTAAATTAAATCCCCCCCCCCAACTTTTGGCTAGTTTGTTATCAGGATATTTGATACTTTTCACCCACACATTTTTGGAGAAATGTCCAGTGTCGTTAACATATATCACATAAGTATGCCTGAAGCAACCAAAAGTCCATATAAAAATAATAATACTTAACAGAAAGCATTTCTTTGCCTATTTATTTTAGTTAATATCTCTCTGAATACTGAGGGCTCTTAATAGTTTCCACCCTAAGTTATTAAAATCAAGTAAAACAACACTTAAAATCAGTTATATTTAACAACTAAAAACCTGTTTAAAAGGATGTGTTCGGGGTCTTTTGAAAAACCAACAAGAAGTGCATTCTAAGGAATTGGAGGGTGTACAGAGAAAATCCAGCTTGAGCCACCTTAAGATGAATCACTGACAACTGTTAGTAAACTTCCTCTCATGAAATAATAATACAGAACAAAAACATTATCTCAAGGAACCCAGACTCAAGTAAAAAGTAATAACCAGTATTTGGAAACAAAATGGTCACTGGCGTAATCTTTATATTGTTGTAACATGCTCTTTTCTGAGTCTTTCCAGAGTCCAACTAGGGTGATGAGTTTCAAGTTTTCAGGTTACATTCAAAGATAGCCCCACATTAAATCTTGTTAAAGTAATCAGCCCTGGAGTTTGCAAGCACATGCATAATTTAAAAGTATTTTTGTCCGGGATGGGTGGGGATGAGGAGTGTCATTTAAGAGAAAAAACTATTAACAGTTGATTTAGATATGTATTAATATTTTAGGAGCAAAAAGTAACATGACATCCCAAATGTGTTCTAACACAATAATTGTATGAATATAAGCACACTGAGTGTTGCAAAACAAATCCAGTTGTTTGTTATTTTATTTTACCATTTTTATAGACTGTCATTCTCCAACAAGACTCCTTGTTGCTTTTCTGTTCACCAATTACATTATCACAGTGGATTAAAACCAATATTCCACAGCATCCATTAACAGCGACAGACTATTTTATATTTTTATCATTTATTCTCTTTGCCTTCTTGAAGATATTGTGCATGGAAAATGTGGGTATAAAGAACTTGAAATAGAAAATAATAAAAAATGGAAGATTAAATCAAGATGATTGTCCAGGCAATCAGCTTTAAAGGAAGTTTTAATATATTTCCCTATTAAATTATACAGATTTTATATTAGTTATATATTATTTAATACTAGACAGTGGGATTCTTGCAAAATAAAATACTAAATAGTGAGCTGCTACATTTGCTTAGATAATAAATTTTATAGCATTAGAACTAGAGATGATTTGCACGAGTAGATTTTACCTTTCTGTAGAGATACTTCAAAGGTTGCATGAAATGAAGTTTTTTCTCTGATCCATATCTGTGTGTAAAAGTGGGCAATTCAACTTGCTTCATGAAATATAATCTCATGGAGCATAACAGTAAAATCCATTTAAATTAAAATCAAAGAAGACTCTTCCTATAGTTCATTTCTTTTAGTGTCAGATGAATTCTGTTGTGATCTAGAGGTTTTCTAGATTTTTGCAGGTCAGATCTGACATCCTGGATTTAAAAAAAACAACAACAGAGAAAGGAAGTGACTGCTGTTTCTGTTTTTAAATTAGTACATATCTCCCTGATTTCAATGGAGTTTGTTCCAAAATATTTGACTAATATGGGGAAACAAGATAGGCATTTCATTCTGAGTTCACCATATTTTTTGAGGAGGACCAGTATTTATTATGGAATGGGCAGGGTTGGGATCCCCTCCTTGGAGGAGTTAAAAAGATAAATTACATTGAGCTATTAAAAAGGCATAATTTTATTTCCCCTTTCCCTAACAAATTGGAGCAGAGAGAAAGGTTCCAGGTAACTATAAAATTGAGGGATATGGCAAAGAATCCCTGACCTTGGGCTGCAAATTCTCCTTGTTTAAACAGATGTGATAGGAGCTTTGCTTGCTTCATAATAGGACTGTCTTGTTTGAGAAGAGAAAACTGACAGTTCGAATTGTCCTTTCCAGTATAGAAGGCCCACCGCTGGATACAGGAAAAAACAGTTACACTGTGGTTGAAAAAAGCCTCCAGACTCCAATCGTGATTATAAAACTAATGTTGTTTTGGTTTCACAGAAGAAATTGGTTGGTTTGTTTTTAAATCCTCAGGATAGACAGCTCTTTGTCAAAGTCTCTGTCCTAATAGAGAAAGGCTTGGATGTGTGTGTTTCTCTCCATTCATAGACTCCCCACGACCTGAATGGCAACTCCATGATCAAGATCCTTTGGATATATCCTTGCTGGCAAGCTTTGTTAGTTTCTGTGTTGTGTGAAAGTGAGTCCAAAAGATATTATCCTCCATTTTGTTTAGTCTGAAATTAATATCTCATCTTTTTCAATCAGCAGAACCATAATTTGGTCCAAAAGCTAAGTTTCCATTCAGGATGTTTTTGGGTCCCCCTGCCCTCCTGGGCAATCAGTGAGAAAGAAATTAGTAAGGAGCAACATACTTGAAACCAGAATATTTAGAGAAAGTAAGATTTTATTGTAGGAAGAAGCCAGCTAAAATAGATGACTTCAGGCCCTGAGAAGAAATAAAATATCTTTAGAAAGAAAGTATAGCTAGAAGCAATGATAGGCTGAAAGTTATTACAAGCAGTGGGGAAAGTTGAGTTATCCTTCTTCACTCCAATTTGAAGCAGTGATTTTTACACTATTTCAAAATTGGAAACACACGCACATGTCTATACAAAGGGACAAAGAAAAGTAAATGCAATACATCACATTTCATTACTTTCCAAACGATGCATTTCTTTTATTTACGTAAAGTAAATAATTATGAAAAAAAAAGTGTTAGTAGAGAAGTCAGTCATAACGTTAAGATACAAGACCTTGCTCTGTTCTGAGTATATGTGGTTTGGCTATGCTATTTTAGGAATCACTCAAGCAAGGGAAGTTGGCACAAGTAATTGATATCATTATTGTCATATAATCTTTTAAAAATACCTATAACAAAGTTTTATTTTTTTAGATACCAATGAAGTATATTAATGTAACATTAATAATTTTTTGTGTAGTAGAACTGTTTTAAAAATTTCAATTAAAAAACTATTAAAACTTTTGCATTTTTATTTTATTATATTGTATATGTGACTGGCTTAAGCAATGAATATATAACTGTTCTGACTTGTGAGCAGTAGCAACTCTCATGCCATAGTCTGAGCATGACAAATACAGATGCTTTTAAACAAATTAGTTTTTTTCCCCCTTCAATCTGTTTATCAGTCTTAAACTGCAGCACAAGTAGCTACCACAGACTTTCTTAGAACAGTCAATGGGAACAGTCAATTTCTTGAAGACTGTAATCTTAGCCACTAAATATTCACTGAAAAGACCTATGGATATACCTACTGAAGGCTAATTGAAGTTGAGATTAGTCTCACAGTGAAGTTAATAACTACAAGACTGGATTGCTTCCCCTTTCTATTATAATCCCCACATTTCAGGAAACAGCAGTCTAAATGCTTCCACTCATTTCTCTTTATGAGTGAGTATATATTATGTGAAATTAATCAGAAATTAAACACACTAAAGACTTCCTTCAGACTAGTCCAAATGGGGTCAACTGGATTAGGTCTATAAGTAACAATTTTACTCACTCTATGTAAGTAGATTGCTCAGGGTTGGGCTCACACCAGCTGGTTCCTTCCATGTGACCAAAGAAAAACAAAAGTTAAGTGCTGTACATGAATTCAGTGGTTACCAGCTTGCTTGCTTGCTTGCTTGCTTGCTTGCTTGCTTGCTTGCTTTCTTTCTTTCTTTCTTTCTTTCTTTCTTTCTTTCTTTCTTTCTTTCTTTCTTTCTTTCTTTCTTTCTTTCTGCTTATATTGTTATTAGCAGTTCAATTTGTAGAAATCATTAAGAAAAACTGTGTGGAAATAAGAATCAGCTCTGGATAATGTCAGCAGGTAAAGGGGCAGAAGAAGTTAAAAAGAATAACCATGCTATCTTTTGGCGAAGCATTCAGCTGGGATTCTCCTATTCATATTCTATATAAGAGCTACTGTAAAACCTGCTGGAGCTGCTGTAATATGTTGCAGCAGTTCTAAAATTATGAAAGAATGTAATGTCATTCTTTCAAATAATAATGATAATTTATTATGTTTTCTTCTACTGATAAGAGTGGAGTGGCACCTCTTGACTTTCTTTTCTTTTTTTTTAAGATTCCTTGACATATTATAACTTAATTATTAACTATGCACTTGGTAATTTTGCAGCTGCAAATGATTGACTAGCATACATTGTTAAAGGCAGGTAAATTTTTTTCCAGCAGCTTCTTGTACTTGATATACTCCCAGTTTTCTGCGTGCCTCCACTATAGGAATTTTAGTGTTATGTTTTTGGTAATTATTAGGTGAGTCTCAGCATACTGATAACAGATCCCTTTGCTGAAATTTCTCCATCTCCTTTAATTTGAAAGTTGCATATAATACTGAGTTATTTTTGTTGGACAACTAGGCAACCTGTGACCCACTGGGTCATCGTTTCAGAGTATTTCCTTACCTAAACAGAGAAACAGAATGGCCAAGGGCACAAAAAAAAAAAAAAAAAAAACCAGTGGAAGTGACTTGCAACTTGCTGCTGGCTTCCCCATTGACTTTACTTGTGGGAAGCTGGCAGGGAGTGTCAGAAATCCATCCTTCCTTCCTTCCTTCCTTCCTTCCTTCCTTCCTTCCTTCCTTCCTTCCTTCCTTTCCACATATAATATAGGCTTGTGCCATTTGTCCTCCCCTCATGACCCTCAGGAGAGCCCCAGTGAAGCTGCCTCCTCCCCCTCCTCTTCCTCCTCAGCCTGCCACTTTGCTGGGGTGAAGTGGAACCAAGGGAACCATGGTCTGTGAGGAAAATTGCACCCCCGCTCCCCATTCCAGTGTGTACCAATGGCCCCTCCCTCAAGGGAGGAAGAGGGATCACCCATTGGCCACTGGCATCCCCAGCCAGCCCTTCCTTGTCAGCAGGCATCTGAGTTGCTCCTTCATCCTTTCCTCACCACCAACTGCCGTTAAGAGATTTCAAATTTCTGCCTTGATTCCAAAGCAGCCAATTGCCACTTGCCTCTCAGGCCTTGCCACCTACCACCAGCTGATTGGGTGCAGGGGACAGAGGGAGATGGGAAAGAGGTCAGGAATATGCCCATAAAGATCACATGACCTGGACTGACCATTGTAGTGCAGTGCTGAAGCAGCCACAAATTTCCCAAATTTCAATCCCATAGGAGTAATGGGTCCTGGAATTTGGACACATGCTGTAAGTTAGCCCATTTGAGATAACTTGGTTCAAAAGTTGTTGCCCTATGACACACCATTTTGCCCAGTTGAATGTTATAGACAGGAGAGTTTTAGTAGTATATAGATATACGTAACTTTTCTTATGCTAGCAGTCAAGATTATGTTTTAATTTATAATTTAATAATAGTGGGAATGTAATTGAGAAGTGGAAAGGAATATGACTATTTTTGGCTTTCCATAACTATTGCCCTACCATGTATCATACAGAATTCAAAGAAATATGGAATTAGCTAAACCAAAGTGGTAAGCTTTGATCATTTTTCTATTTTTCTTAATGAAAAGAGCTTTTCTTCATAAAAAGCAACAAGAACAATGTACCTGCTAATTCACTGAAAGGTTTATATTAGAAAGGACTATCCTACAGACAACAGTGTGTCTATTGTAACAATGACAACTATGCTTTGGAGGGCTTCCTTAGTTTTTCCATACTATCATTTCAGGCATTGAAATTAGTTTAACCAGTGTTCTATGAAATGTACTCATTTCAGGCTCTAGACTTGTGTTTTTGGTATATTTTTGTATTTTTCATCTTAACAGCTAACTGGATCCCAGCACAGAGCTATTTTTAAAATATATGTTTCTTTATTTCCAGATGTACTGAATTAGATTAAGAGTAATATTTGTCTATTTTCTTCACTCAATCAGTGCCGGGGATGCTTTTGCAAAACATAGTAGAAAGGTCGGAATGGTTCTTCTCATCAAAACAGCAAATTCTATTACACAAAATGGAGCCAGCATCTCAAATCAAGAATGCTAATCACTCTTCAGGTCATACTGTAAGTTCATTATTACCAGCCAGCAAGCTCTTTACTAATACAAGCAATGTCTAATGTGTCACTAGCACTTAGTATCCATAATCAGCTCTGCAATGCCTAGTTGGGAAAATATTTGCAGAGTATAAAATGATGCCTGTTTTAATTGCCTAGTCATGCAAAATAAAATGACACAAAATGAATTTCTATTAACAATAATGAACATTTGAGTTAATGTTCAGCTTCCTTAAACATCAGAACAGAAAAATGAAATATGAAGATACATTTATATACAGAGTTTAGAAATAGTATTTCCAAAGATCAGGTTTCTGAAAGATAGGAAACAAGTATTCCCCCCCCCCCTACAATATTGTAAAACATTAACCCCCATCAGGCTTTTCTTCTAGAGTGCTAATGAGAGCAGAACCATTAGGCTGCAAATTGATAACTACAACTGTCCTCTGTTTCTGCTCTCTATATATTAGGTGACAATCCAAATGCAGAGAATTAATCTTACATGATCTGATTCTGGATCCAGATTTCATATATAATAGTACTGCTTCTTTGCTGTGTTCTGTTGTACCCATGTAATATTCTTCATGCAACAGAACAGCTCTTCCAATGACTATTTTTGTTTTCCAACACAGTGGTTCATAATATAAGTTTCTGATGCTTTATGATTTCAGAAAAGCCACATTCTCTTTGATAACATCAGTCAATACTAATATTTTGGTGTTTAGAAAAGGGTGAGACAATAATTTCAAATCAGAAATAATAATATACTACTTAATAAAAGTATCTTATATAGAGTATTTCTCCATTCAAGCAGACTGTTGATAGTGATAAGAACAGGGTTTTAAGCAATTTGTCTCCATTGTTTCTTAGTAGTATACAGACAGAGCTTTTCTCAGTCTTAGCTGAAAAGGGACATGAGAGAAAGAGATAATTCTTAATATACTATTGAAAATGTGTAGAAAATTTAGAGGCTGGAAGTATATATTTTAATGGGAAGAAAATACCTTTTTTTCTGAATATTCTAAAGAAGAAACCTGGACATAGGTAATCTGGAGTAGAAATGGGGAAAGTAAGATAGGAATTCATCCAGATTTTCAAATTTCTTCCTAAATGGAAATAAAAGGTCCTAGAATTTCTTTATGGAATAAAGTGACTCTAAGTGACTAGTCACAGAGCTTAAAAGGTTTGGCTATTAAAAGTTTGAAGACTGTAATTTTTTACCCTTCTGACAACTGCATGGGAGACAGGGGCTGGTCTCCACCATGCCAGGAATAGTGATACTTAATCAAATTCCATCATAAATAGAATTAATTATATTTTAAAATGAATAGGTGATAAAGTAAAACTAAAATTTATCCTTCTCTACCCAGAGGTAATCCCACTGACTGAAATGAAGCTTCCTTCTGAGTGTGTATTAATTTGCATATAATTTACATATAATCCAGTGGCTTTTTATATTAAATTCTGATGCATGGCAGCATTAATCTGTTTTCAACATTCATCTGTAAAACTTGTGTGTGTGTGTTTCTCATACTAGTTTTAAATACATTCATTTACAGTAACAAGTTTCTACACTTACTGAACATTATCCAACATTCAAGCACTTAAGCTTAACAACCAATTTGTACATCATTATTAGCTAGATTATCTAGTTTAATTAAGATTAAAGTCTGAGCTATGCATCAATAAATTAATTTTAATAAATTAAAACCATCATGAACAGGATTTATGATCTGTACTTTATGCATATTTCTTAGTTTACAAAGATGTCAGAGTTCATAATCTGAAGATAATACATTAATTTCTTGTAGTTTCTAGTATCAAAAAGAAGAACATGATCAAAACCTACTGGCTGATCATCTCTTTCTTAGAAGCATAATTCAGTATGATTACTGCTTCATTACAACAGAAAGTTATTTGTACTGCACAAATATATCTCAATGTAGTTTTGGTGTAATTTATTTATTTATTTATATATCAAATGTGTCACCACCCATCTCACCAGAAAACGATTCTGGGCAATTTACAGAAGAGATAAATTGCATTAAAATGCAATATAAAACAATCTTAAATCATTAATAAATAAATTCCAAGGGATGATAAAATTGGTGAACAGCTCGGGGAGTGTCATCAGGGTGCCAGCCATCCCCAGGATCCATTGCAACTCTTGTCACCCCATGCAAGCTGATAGGGTCAGGTCTTTAGTCCTTTCCAGAAAACTGGGAGGGTAGGGGCCCACCACACCTCTGGGGGAAGAATTATTGTAATGTATTGTTATTGGCCCCTTCATGGATCACTGCCTTGTCGTGGCAAAGGGGCTTGCGTAACTCAGTGAAGCCATGAGCTATACTGTGCAGGGCCACCCAAGACGGACAGGTCATGACAGAGAGTTCTGACAAAATGTGGTCCACTGGAGAAGGAAATGGCAACCCACTCCAGTATCCTTGCCAAAAAAACCCCATGGACAATGTTAAAAGGCTAAAAGATATGACACCGGAAGATGAGCCCCTCAGGTCGGAAGGTGTCCAATATGCTACTGGGGAAGAGCGGAGGGCATTTCCAAGTAGCTCCAGAAAGAGTGAAGCGGCTGGGCCAAAGCCAAAAGGACGTTCAGCTGTGGATGTATCTGGAAGCGAAAAGAAGGTCCGATGCTGTAAAGAACAATATTGTATAGGTACCTGGAATGTAAGATCTATGAACCAAGGCAAGCTGGATGTGGTCAAACATGAGATGACAAGATTGAACGTCGACATCTTGGGAATCAGCGAATGGACGGGAATGGGTGAATTTAATTCAGGTGACCATTATATCTACTACTGTGGCCAAGAAACCCTTAGAAGAAATGGAGTTGCACTCATAGTCAATAAGAGAGTGGGAAAGGCAGTAATGGGGTACAACCTCAAAAACGACAGAATGATCTCAGTGCGTATCCAAGGCAAACCATTCAACATCACAGTAATCCAAGTCTATGCCCCAACCACTGATGCCGAAGAAGCTGAAGTTGACCGGTTCTATGAAGACCTACAACACCTTCTAGAACTAGCACCAAAAAAAGATGTCCTTTTCATCATAGGGGATTGGAATGCTAAAGTAGGAAGTCAAGGAGTAATCGGAATAACAGGCAAGTTTGGCCTTGGAGCACAAAATGAAGCAGGGCAAAGGCTAATAGAATTCTGTCAAGAGAACAAGCTAGTCATAGCAAACACTCTTTTCCAACAACACAAGAGACGACTCTACACATGGACATCACCAGATGGTCAATACCGAAACCAGATTGATTACATACTTTGCAGTCAAAGATGGAGAAGCTCTATACAGATAGCAAAAACAAGACCAGGAGCTGACTGTGGCTCAGATCATGAGCTTCTTACTGCAAAATTTAGGCTTAAATTGAAGAATGTAGGGAAAACCACTAGACCACTCAGGTATGACTTAGATCATATTCCTTGTGAGTACACAGTGAAGGTGATGAATAGATTTAGAGGATTAGATTTGGTAGACAGAGTGCCTGAAGAACTATGGACGGAGGTCTGTAACATTGTACAGGAGGCAGCAACTAAAACCATCCCAAGGAAAAGAAATGCAAGAAAGCAAAATGGCTGTCTGATGAGGCATTACAAATAGCTGTGGAAAGAAGGAATGTGAAAAGCAAGGGTGAAAGGGAAAGATATAAGCAACTGAATGCAGATTTCCAGAGAATAGCAAGGAGAGATAAGAAGGCCTTCTTAAATGAACAATGCAAAGAAATTGAGGAAAACAATAGAATGGGGAAGACTAGAGATCTCTTCAAGAAAATTGGAGATATCAAAGGAACATTTAGTGCAAAGATGGGCATGATAAAGGACAAAAAAGGCAGGGACCTAACAGAAGCAGAAGAGATTAAGAAGAGGTGGCAAGAATACACAGAAGAACTATACAAGAAAGATCTTAATGCCCCTGATGTCCATGCTGGTGTGGTCACTGACCTTGAGCCAGACATCCTACAGAGTAAAGTCAAGTGGGCCTTAGGAAGCATTGCTAACAACAAAGCTAGTGGAGATGACAGTATTCCAGCTGAGTTATTTAAAATACTAAAAGATGATGGTGTTAAAGTGCTGCACTCAATATGCCAGCAAGTTTGGAAAAGGCAACAGTGGCCACGGGATTGGAAAAGGTCAGTTTACATTCCAATTCCAAAGAAGGGCAATGCCAAAGAATGCTCAAACTATTGCACAATTGCACTCATTTCACATGCTAGCAAGGTTATGCTCAAAATCCTACAAGCTAGGCTTCAGCAGTATGTGAACCGAGAACTACCAGATGTACAAGCTGGGTTTCGAAGAGGCAGAGGAACTAGAGATCAAATTGCCAACATTTGCTGGATCATGGAGAAAGCACGAGAATTCCAGAAAAACATCTACTTCTGCTTCATTGACTATGCAAAAGCCTTCGATTGTGTGGATCACAACAAACTGTGGCAAATTCTTAAAGAGATGGGGGTACCAGACCACCTTACCTGTCTCCTGAGAAATCTGTATGCGGGCCAAGAAGCAACAGTTAGAACCGGTCATGGAACAACCGATTGGTTCAAAATAGGGAAAGGAGTACGACAAGGCTGTATACTGTCACCCTGCTTATTTAACCTATATGCAGAGTACATCATGAGAAATGCCAGGCTGGAAGAATCACAAGCCGGAATTAAGATTGCAGGGAGAATCATCAATAACCTCAGATATGCAGACGATACCACCCTAATGGCAGAAAGTGAAGAAGAACTAAAGAGCCTCTTGATGAGGGTGAAAGAAGAGAGTGCGAAAGCTGGCTTGAAACTCAACATTAAAAAAACTAAGATCATGGCAGCTGGACCCATCAATTCCTGGCAAATAGAAGGGGTAGAAATGGAAGCTGTAACAGACTTCATTTATTTGGGCTCCAAGATCACCGCAGACGGAGACTGCAGCCATGAAATTAAAAGACGCTTGCTCCTTAGGAGGAAAGCTATGGCAAGCCTAGATAGCATATTAAAAAGCAGAGACGTCACCTTGCCGACAAAGATCCGCATAGTCAAAGCTATGGTTTTTCCAGTAGTAATGTATGGCTGTGAGAGCTGGACCATAAAGAAGGCCGAGCGCCGAAGAATTGATGCCTTTGAACTGTGGTGCTGGAGAAGACTCTTAAGAGTTCCCTGGAATGCTAGGAGGTCAAACCAGTCAATCTTAAAGGAAATCAACCCTGATTGCTCATTGGAAGGACTGATAATGAAGCTCAAGCTCAGATACTTTGGTCACCTAATGCGAAGAGAGGACTCTTTGGAAAAGACCCTGATGCTGGGAAAGATTGAAGGCAAAAGGAGAAGAGGACGGCAGAGGATGAGATGGTTAGACAGCATCACTGAAGCAATGAGCATGAAACTGAGCAAACTCAGGGAGGCAGTGAAGGACAGGAAGGCCTGGCGCAATATGGTTCATGGGGTCACGAAGAGTCGGACATGACTTAACGACTGAACAACAACAAAATTGTTATTGGGTAAATTTTGTCAAATTATGACTCATATAAGAGAGAGAGAGAGAGAGAGAGAGAGAGCACACCCATCTCACCCAAGTGACTCTGGGAGGCTTATAAGATTAAAACAACAGGATATATATTTTATTATTGAAAATAAAAGTGAGAATGTTGTATAGGACTGTAAATATACTTCTTTTAAGCAATAGCAGATCCTGAAAAACTCTTCCAGTTGAGTAGAACAGTTCACCCAGCTGTAATAACTGGTTAATTAGGCACCTATTTATTCAGTAAAGTTATTCTTCCATCCCCACTAAAATGCCAGCCAGCTTACTAAGAAGTAATTTTTAAAAATTTGAATAGTGCTAAGTATTCTAAAACATTTCATTAGTGTTGGATATTAAAACAATAATGGGTATAGGCTTTTAAGATCAATTATAAATTTGGTGACTTGGAAAGATGGTTTTATCTTGTTTCAACTAATTATGCTTAGCATTACTCATCTAAAGCAACAACCAGTTGCTTTAGATGACACCATATAAGTGTCCGATATGAAAGCTGAAATTGTTTCTGTTCACACTCAGAGGTAGAATCTGTCTTACATGAGCTATTAAAATGTCCATTGTACACCCAATGGGGATCAAATTTAATACTTCTGATTGTTAAGAACTCTAGGAGTTGCAGGAGGCTGTAACCCTTCTGCAGGATGACCACTCTTCAGAAGCCTCTAAGAAGGTTACAAAACTCTTATCAGTAGCTATTGCTGTTAGAAAATGTCTGGTTCCTCCTTCATGCTATTAATTGTTAGCTGCTAATTACTTTAGTATTTTCTCACAATTTCAACATTTGTTTTTATAGTTACTGTATTGTATGCTGATCTTTTATTGTGTTTAATCTTGTACTGTAAATAACTTTTGATTGATACTCATCTAAAACAAATTCATCATTTTCATTTATTATTGCTCAGTGTAAGTACAGTAAATAATTACTTGGAGTAATTACAAAGAATGACAATAGTTGCAAAAAAATTAGTGAAATGCTACAATATGAAAGTGCTTTCCCATATCACTTTATAAAGCTCCCTGAAAGAGGGGATGGATTAAAAAATAATAAACAATTTGCTTCCTTCATTAATATGCATGAAATTAACATAGCCTGGGATTGTGTTATTTGGGATTTTTTTAGTATCTTGAACATACTGGCAAATATTTTAAATCTATATTTTAATTGTCTTTAATAAATGTAAACATAAGTGAATATTAATGTAACAACTGTTTCTGTGGCTTTGAGAAATCAGTAAGACTGAAAAGTTTATCATAGTCAGTCATATTTGTATTCTCATCTAAAGCACCAATTTCTATTTCAGTCATTTTCTTGTTTTTTGAAGTAGTCTGAAATTCATGGATTTCAAGGTTACCTGCAAAACAATTATTTATTCTGTCAGAAGAAAAATCATTCAACAACAAATATTAACTTTCACCTGAAAATGTATTCTATTGTATAAATGCGTTCTATTTTATGGAACAAAACTCTAGTCACTTATTTTATGGTGCTTATAGTTAAGTATACTTTGCTGAACTTTTTTATCTAAAAAAAGATAAAATTAGCTATTTTATCTAAATCACTGGCAGTAATACTATAAATTTTAATGCAGGAAATGATGTAATGGAGGGGAGAGAATTCCATCTCTACCCAATTCTGTCCAGCCTTCCCTGGAAGAGATTTGGTGGTTCTGATGCTGGAACTATCCAAATTAACTAGGTTCACACAACATGATAAACCCTGACTGCAAACACACTTAACTATTGCAAAAGCCACAATGGCTGGCTTCATAAAATACTTTAAGCTAAAACAAAGAAGCCCACATGGTTTACTGCACTGGATGAACCCCACCGAACAGGAGATTTGCTGAACTGAAGCAGTGTTGCTATTGTATGTGAGTAGCATAGGATGGCCGTCTTAAGCGGATTTTATTGTTCTTGTTGCCATTGCTGTTGCTGTTGCTATTGTCATATTTATATTTTGAGTATGAAATAACTTGGCTAGACTTCAGGAGTGGGTACTGTTGGAAGTTAACACTCTTTGCAATAATATTTTTTTCTGGAACTTGGTACTCTAACTGAAATTCAGAACTTTGGTAAGATGTTTTATTACAGAGACAAGGAAGCTAGTGAGGATGAATAGCAGCTTTTAACAACCTAAAGTTTTAGTGTGATAACTAGCTATATAGACATACACACATGCTCCAAGGTTCAAACTCTGAACTTCTTTTTCTCATTCCTGTAATAGATTGCTTGGAGCTTGTTTCACATGCTGGCTCTTATGCTAGCCATTTGTGGCATCTGGCTTCTGTTTATAAGTCTAGTTCATTCCAAGGCTCCTTGTTTCCTGCCTAGCCAGTTCCAAACCTCCCAGGTGCTATTTGCTATTCAGAGCTCTTCCTGATGAAGATACCATTTTGTTTTCTAAGTCTGATGAAGAACTCTGGATAGGGTCATAGCTGGAGACTTCAGGTGCAATAAATTCTGAATTTTCTTTGATCATTCTGATTAACAGGAGAAAACTGCTTCAAGGGAATGGCTGCCAATCCAGAATCAACAGTCTAGTGCTGGTTTGCTTTGAATGAGCACTCGGTGCTCTTCTGCCCTGTCTCCTGTTATCCCAGCATACAACATGTTCCTTGATAAAACAGTGAAATGTAGACACAATAGCCTTCTGATATTCCTAAGCAAACAGAAGTTACTTTCAAAAAAAGGTGGAGGGGGAAGTGTGTGTTTAGGCGTGATAAGTCATAGTATCTGCCTAGCCAGTCCAATCTGGCAGGGTTGGCATGCTCTGGATTCCTTCGATAACAATGCCATCTATCAAGACCCTGGAAGCATACCTTCTCTGTAGCAGCACCTCTGGAATGAGGTTCTCCCCAAGATCTGAACAGCCCCCACTCTACTGGGATTTCAAAGGGTCCTGAAGACCAGGCTCTTTGCTCAGGGCTTTGGCAAGGATGACTGACACCCCTTTTCTTCTTTTCTTCTTCTTTTGACTCCCATCTGGGTTTGTTTTCTTGCCCATCTTTGTTCATTTTGTTTTATGTTGCTTTTGTGTCCTTGATGTTGTTTCCTTGTTTTAAAAGTTTTTAACAATTTGTAACCATTAGAAGACTTGAAAGAACAGATTAGAGATAGATCGTCATGGAGAAAATGTATCTATGTGGTTGCCAGGAGTTGAAAACAACTTCATGGCACAATCAATCAATTAAAAAAAACCCTGCTCAGTGTCACTGGGAGTCAGGTGGCATATAAACTTAATCAATATTAATATTATTATTAATAATAATAATTTCAATTTGTTCTTGGTCTTTGGTCAGTAACTGAGCACTGACTGACTGGAAATTTCCTAGATGCATAAACATGCAAAAAATTGCCCTTTCTCATAGTGTCTTGCTCTCTGCAAACATTGGGAAATAATCAAAACATTCCAGGTCAGTCTTAAGTATATTTTAAAGGGGATCCACAAGAGCTAGGAGATGGAAAGCCTGGTAGCCTGGCAGGGTCCTTACTCTCACTCAGTAAACTATATTTGAAAGAAAATTAAGAGAGTATTTTTGTTAATAAGAAATAAATGAAAATATCCAAGACAAAATATTAATTACTATAATTGATATTTTTATGGGTAATTTGACACACACACTCACACACATAACATAATATTAAATACGTTAATTCTTAAATTTTGCTCTTTCTTTTTTGGTTGTAAAATTTAATAATTAGAATATCTGTTGGATGGGTGCATGTTGCAGTTTTTTATTTTTGTTTTTTAATTTATTCTGTTTGTTTTGTTGCTGCTGTAAATTGTTTTCTATTTTTTTTCTTAAAAATGCAATAAAATAATTTTTTTTAAGTTTCCTTTCTTTCTTCATAGATGAATTTTAGCAAAGGGTATTGGGCCAGTTCTACCCATGGCACCCAAATTTCACAGAAATTTCAGAAATTCTTATTTCCAGGTTACTTCTAAGAGCTTGTTCTGTTATTTTTCTCCCTTTCCTTTATCAACCCATTGTTGTTCCATGTTTTGTGTTTTCTTTTTACTTATAAGAGTTTCTTCACTGATGTAATTTCAGCTAATGAAAAATACATATTATTACGAGAATATCACGCCCTCACATAACCAAATAGCTAGGTTTGGTTATGTGATGGTACACTGAGAAAAAATAAATCCCTCAGTGTTCCTCTATTTTACAGAGGAAAAGAAAAGGAATGTGACTTCATTATAAAAGCTACATAGAGATGCAGTTATTTTGACTCAGTGTGCATCTGGATATAAAACAAACCCGTTTGTACTACACTATGTGCAATGCACAAAAATTGTGTATAATGTCATATAGTTAGTTGACATCTGCATCTAGTGCATAGTATAATGAAGCAAGTAGGTTTTTCCTCTGCAATGCCACACAGGCTTATTCTTGTGTTTTCACAGTAGCTTGTGAAATGAATAAACCACATGAATAAGAATAGGCTTATTCTTGTGTTTTCATATGATTTGATAGGGCAGATGAAATACGATCTGATTGCCTTGGTGTCAGGATGGCATCACCTCTTTTCCCCATCTATAAGTACTTGGTAGAAGCCATAATGTCAGGAAAATAATGTCCCATGCATCATAGGGTTATCATGCAAATAATGCAAGTTATGTATGTGTGCCATTTTAAAATATGCTTGATGATACTATGATACATGCAATGTCACTTGCTCCCTCCAAGACCCCATCCCACTTAGCATGAAAACAGCTGAGAACACCTCCTGCTCATTTAGCCTTTACCTTCTCACATGTTACTATATTAGTAGTTGGGATTGCTCCAGTTGGTCAAAATAACACAGACAATTGTTGCTTCTGCTTTCATGGCATTTGCTGCTTGCTCCTATAATTACCAAAGGAAATTTGGATGGCAAAGAACTGTAATCTTTGAATGCATATTTTGTGTGGATTCAGGTCTCCTTTTGTTAATTACTAGAGCCCCTAAGATTAGATTCATATGTGAGTGGGGTGGAAGTCCAAATGTGGCTCAGGGACAGTCTAAGGCACTTATTGCCCAGTCTGAAGGACAAAACAGCAAACTCCTTTTCTAGATACTTGGCTGACAGCAAATTTATTTAACTGCAAGAGTAGAGATGAGATATTGTCCTTAACCATTTTCAGGCATCAGGCTGGTGTAGGAGGATAGCATACAGCATTTGAAATATAGCTGCATTTTGTCCTCTCTACAATTCCTTTTGCTCAACTCCCCAAAAATCTTCTGCTTGAGATGGCAACTCTATTTTGATTACAGCCTGGTCAGAACTTGTAATGATAAGTGTCAGCATCTAGCTGACTTTGGGTAATCTCAACAAAATTAAGCAGGGTCAAACCTGGTTAATTCTAAGATGAGAGATCATCATGAACTCTCAAAGCTGTAGGCTGGATTGGGAAGTTGAAAAACGATTCCAGAAGAAGACATGGAAAATTACTGGAAGTTCTCCCCTTATATAATTTCACAAATATAAAGCTTGAAATAAAATGCATTGTTATTTTTAGATCCATCTTTTAAATTGTTAGAGAAATATTGTAGTAAGGGATTTTTTTAAAAAAACAATCAGCACTGTCTTTTATCCTCAGTAATATAATTGTATATCTTTGTGCTTTTGACCTGGGACTAGGAAATTCTCTGCAGTGGAGGAAAACAAAATCCTGAATATACAATTCCATTTACTATTATAACTTCTGGGCTCCCTACAGCCTAGCTGAAATGCTATTTCCCCATCCTTCAGTTGATGGAAAACTATACTCAATTGAAATTTTCTGTTCCCATTGCCATTCCATACTCTGTTGCCTCTGTTCTGATTTACTGCCAAATTGGGGTGTCCAAATTATGCACCTACAAGGCATGATAAGTGATGTGATTGGTTGATTTCTCTAGCTTTGTTTTCCTTTCCCTTGCTTTACATAACAACCAGTGGGTACAGTGCTTTTGCAAAAGACAGTTGTAATGGCAAGAGTTTAAATGGTGTGCTCCATTTTTTTCTGTGCTTTTCTGTATGAAATGGTTTCTCTTCTGCATATTTGTGCACAGTATTGGTAGTTAAAGCTTTAGCTTTTTCCAAAAGACAGAGGCCTGCTTCCTTTTTTCTTTTGATTTTTGTAGTATTCAGTACTTTTTCTTTACAAATTTCCACCAGTTGCAGTTCCTTACTGGGCCTGATATAATCATTCAAGCTGTTTTTCTCTTCTTCCACTGTTTGTCTTACTAGAAGTAATCACCACCCACCTTTACTTCTGGCAAAATAGAGCCTTTCAGCATCACTTCTTGGGTGGGAAGCATCATTCATGGTCATTAATTTCCTTGTTTTCCTATCAAGTATGTCTAATTCACCTTGTGTCCAATCAATTATACCTGCAGTACATCCAATAATTAGAACAGCCCAAGTATTTATGGCTTTAATTATGTTCCCTGCATTTAATTTTGTTTTCAAAAAAATTTAGATTAATTTTATATAATTAGAACCAGTATTCTTTTTAACTTGTTCTTATAAGAAGCCTCTATTAATCCTAAGTATTTATATTCTTCTACTCATACCAATTGTCTGACGGCATTTCCAGACATACAGCTTATTAGATGTAATCCATCTTCTTCAACAATTTTGCTTCCTTTAATTGTCAAAGTTGCATATTTGTCTATATGGACTTTCATTCCTATAAATAAATGGGCAGTATTCAGGAGAGATTCAAGTTCAGATTTGATTTTTTGAATAGTTTTAGGCCATACATATATAGCAAATGAATGATTTTTGGACCTTTGAGAGTTGATAGCCACTTGGTTGCATTTAAATTATTTGTAAGTGGGATCATCTTGTCAAATAGCGATGGGGGTTTTGTGCCTTTGACTTTTTGGAAGTTCCTTTTTGCTCAGCAGGGAAAGGTATATTTTTTCTAAATAAAATATATTAAGTTTGCCATGGTTCCTGTAAATAACTTAAATGTTGTGGGAAGACAAGTAATAGCCCTACACTTGCCAGGATTAGTGCCTTTTTCTGTACTAGAAATTCTTCCAAATATCATCAATTCTTCATTATTTGCAGTCTGCAAAAACTCATTGAGCTCTGTTATCAACTTGGAATATAGACTTGTGAGGTGTTTGATCCAAAAGCCATGTAATGCATCCATTTCAGGGGCACTCCAATTTTTTTTTAATCTTTTTGACTTTCAGTTTAAGTAATTCAGTTATTATAATGATATATTTCATTAGCATTTCAAGTAATTTTTGTTTCTGCTATTCTACCTAGAACCAGTCAAAGATGTTTTTTAACTGATCACCTGAATATTTCATTATTCATTAATTTACTCTTTAGTCAGTTCCAGGGAGAAAGAGATGTTCAGCTCGGATTCCAACGGAAACCAAATGAGAGATGAATCTGCTGGCTGAAACTTTCATGCTTGCTGTAATCATCTCCCTCTCTGAAACCATGCCAGAAAGCATGGTAAAGCAGATGAGCAAGGGTGTAATGCTGTTTTGGAACTCCGCAGCACCACAGGTCTGTTGAATATAACGATGTCTACATGGCAGCCTATACAAATAGTTGAAGAGTAGGAGCTGTGCCCAGACATTTGGAAGGGACAAGCAGAATGGAAACAGAGCAGAGGAGACATGCCCACATCATGCCATTCTGAAATGGACAATAGGCACCAGCTAGATCCCACCCTCTAGAGTTATCTGACTGTGATGTCAACAGAATAGTTGGCAAAGAAGGTATTCTGTAGACCTTGCTACTACCCCTGGATGCTGTGAGCTTATGAGGGAAAATGTTACTTTAGCCCATATATAATTAACAATGAATTAGGCCTGTCTCCTTTTATGGGCGAAGGAAACAGTAGTGCCATGGGGACTTGGCAGAAAAAAAGATGTATGATTTTATCATGGTTAGATGCAAGTAGAGAAAGACAGACAGACAGAGAATCTATTATATCACTTAAACCTAGCCTAGTCCAAAATTGCTACACATTCCCACCCTGGAGACTGGGAAAATGTATGTAATTGCAAGATACAATCAATATTGATATACTATTAAAAGGAACTCATAAAAGCTATAATCCTTTTATATAGCATTAAAGATGTCTTGAAGATTTAAACAAGTGTATTTTGCTTTGCTTAGTCAGGACCTTTTCCACATCAGACATCTTTAAATAGATGATAGCCCTACAGCCAGACTGAAAGATGATTTTCTTTTGTTCTATATTGGCTAGTAATCTTTGGATATGTGTGAGTTCACTGACTGATTTAAAACTCTCTGAACCTTGTCCAGAGAATTTAAATCAGTCAGTTGTAAACATATATTAGGGACAGATTAAACTGAATTTCATTCACTTTCTCCTTTTTCCACCCTTAATTTTGTCTAATTTGTGCATCTGTTTGATATTTTTTTTTAATAAAAACTTTATGAAAATTTATGTTGACAATTATTTCCCCAATCATATATATCATTCTGTACACTTTTCTTAACAGGCACATTTGTTGTTAGGGATTTTTCATAACACACTATGTTTCTTTTCTTCAAAATCAAGCCTTGCTTGAGTAAGATTGCAACAATACAAAAGCAGTTTGTCATTGCTTTTCAATCATGAATAGATTTTCAGGATCAGCCTGCTGTAGATTTTTTTGTTCATAACTTTCTCTCTATATTAAGGAATTGTTGCCCCTCCCCCACAAGTCCTGCTGTGCTTCCTCATTGTGGTGGGGGGTGGGGGGGGGAAATATGTTTTTGGGAGGGATGAGCAAACAACACTGGGAGTTTATGTCAACAGTTGATATTCCTAGCAGGATTACCCAAAGTATGAAGGTCATCCCAGCTGCCCAGCCAAAGTGAGCAGGCCCCTATATTGAACAGCAGCAATACAGGAAGATGCTGGAGGCAGATGATCACATTAGTGGCAAAGGCATCAATTCATGCTGCATGCAAGAAGGCAGTGATAAAACACTCCTGTACTTTTACCAAGAAAACCCCACAGATAATAAAATAATTGATGATATAGTGCCATATGATGGGTCCATCAGGTCACATGGCACTCAACATGCTACTGAGGGAAGAGCTAAGGATTTTTCAGAGTACAGAGTGTGTTTATGAGGTGACTGAATTAAAGCCTTTGGGACATCTAGTTGTGGATGTTGCCATACAAGGAAATGAAAATCCAAAGCTGAAAAGACAGAATTACAGTGGGAACATGGAATGCAAAAAGCCTGAACACAGGAATGCTCAATTCAGTTAAAGATGAAATGAAACAACTACAGAATGACTTCTTAGGCATCATTGAATTGAGATGGACTGGGATTGGATACTTTCAGTCAGAAGATCACGTTGTTTTCTATTAAGGACTTGGGAATTAAAAAAAAAATGCCATTGCTTTTATAGTTAGCAAGAATAGCACTTGGTTACAATGCAAACAGTGACTAAATAATATCAATTAGAGTTTGTGGACAACTCTCTAATATGACAATCAGTCAGATTTATGCTCCAAACACTGATGCAAAAAAAGAAGAGGTTGGGTTTTATGATCAAGTTCAATTTGAAATCAACAGAACTTGCAAGCAAGATGTGCTGCTTGTGATTGGAGACTAGAATGCCAAAGTTGGAAATATTAAGGAAGAAAATGTAGTTGGATTGTAAGCTGAATGAAATTTCAGTGTAAGCTTAGAAAAAAGTGCTATTGCTTTAAGAGTCAGTCTTCCTAGAATACAGGGTAGGGTGACATGTGTTCTTGTGTATGTGTTCATGTTTTTTAGAAGATTTATTTTTAATAATTTGGTTTCAATCAAATGTAATAGATTTTCCCCCACATCTGAAGTGGAACATTATGTACATAAATACTATATTCAGTTATATTAAGTCTTCATAGTTCACAGTAGTTGCTATATATTTTTTAAAAAGTATAATTGGATATCAGTTTCTTCAGTGCATATAAAGGCAGAACAGAACAGAGTAACAAATGGCAAAACTGTTCATCTATCTATAAAAATATATGTCCATTTAAGCACTTATTTAAATAACCATTGTCAATCATATCACCTATCAATATAAATTGGTTAAATTCTGCTGGTGAGTGTGTATTAACCCCTGTGAGGCTGACAAGCTCAGGAAACAAGAGCCACTTGGATTTCTTGAATGAGCTTTATTGATAGTGGGGTAATGTGACAGAATCTTTTGAAAACCTTACAAAACAATTCTCCAGGTCATCTTATATCTATGTAATTAAAGCAGAGTTATTCTGAGTCTTTTTCTTATGCTTTCCCTCTCCCCTGGATTGAAGAATCTCTTATGTAACAACCCTGTCCCCTCTCTTAACTGCCTTGCTGCCTTCTCTGTGTTCCTATAGATGCTTGGCATTCCATCATAATGTGGTATTATTGCATTTATTTAGTTAAAATGTAGCCAAAGGTATCTGTAGGTCCTTGCTTTGATTGAGCAATGATCTTTTCAGCCATCAGTAGCTGCCTTGGCTTTTTTTTTTTTTGTCTGCGCTCAGTCATTGCTGACCCTGCAGTTACTGCTTGGACAAGTCCTTGCAGTTTTCAAGGCAATTGTTTTTTGGAAGTGGTTTGCCAGAGCCTCCTTCCTAGAGCAGAGCCCAGCTGGTGAGCACAGGTGGTGGGTTTTCCATTGCTTCGCGCCCTTTTTGGGCGCGCGCGGTTTTTCGCGCTTACCAGCAACTGCTCCCGACTCTTTTTTTTTTTTGCAAGGCGCCGCCAGCATTTTTCTTCCCACCGGAGTGAGAATACCCATTTATCTACTCATGTGAGTTTTCGAACTGTTGGGTTGACAGGAACTGGGGAGGAAACAGGAGCTCACCCTGTAAACGTGAAGGCTGGACTCGAACCGCTGAAGCGTCGACCATTTCTGGCCGGCAACTTTCAGTGTCATTAAGCCGCTGCGCCACTGCGTCCCCCTCGCCTTGGCTTTACATGCCTCAATTAATTTCAAGGGAAAAAAATCTCACAAGGAAATACTTCTTAATTTCTTTCTATTTTTAGAATGGACAATCATGGATATTTCAGAGGAATGGAAAGATGTGTGACAGCAAAAAGTTGTTTATTACATTTATAAGGATGACCAATTGCTCTGAAACAGTATAATGGTAAAGAAAATGCATACCACATCAGGAACAAGACATAATCATATTTACATTCACAACAGGCTCATTTGTCTACCTGCCTCAGTTCCTGGAGGAAGATCCAGGTCTGCAAAGCCTTCTGAAAGGCTGGCAGGGTTGGGGCTAGCTGAATCTTGAGATCATGCTTTTCCATTGGGCAGGCACTGTGACAGAAAAGACACACCATCTTGGTCTCAACACAGTATCAGGCAACACTGTTTAATTGATGGGACCCAGAGCATGTGCAAAGATTCCTCCAGTGCCTATAGTTGGTAGTAAATTTGGGGGAATAGCATAATAGGAGAAACACAAATATGATTTTGATGAGAATAATGAAGGAGAAAAAGGAGGAGGAACATTTTATTTCTGCTTTTCCCTAGTCTTTCTATTAACAAACTATAGACATTCTAACTCTCCTAAGAGGGAATTAAACCTATGTGTCAAATTCAGAGCTATCTTACTTTCAAAAACTATAAAAATGAGAAAGCATTGTTAAGATATACTGAGGTGGACAGAAAAAGTCTTAAAATTGTACACAGGCTTTTCAGTTTAATATGAGTGAAGGGAGATACATACTTCTTTAGCATAAATGTTCTTTATGTGTCATTTAGAATGGTTCCGAGATATTTTAACAGGTAGTTAACTGAGCTATCATATTCCTCTCTACTTCCTCTATTGGAAGAAAGTCATGATGTAACATTGCTCTGGTTGCATTTTTGGACAGATGGAATAATAGTGGACTCCACCAGTAGAATACTTTAATCAAGTTCAGGTGTGGGGGCAACATATATATGTGATCCTGAACCAGCATGGAGATTGATTTAGGATTGTTTATAAAATCACCATGGATATTTGGCATAAATTAGCCTTATTCAACCCAATTCTCCAGATGAGAATCATCTATCCAAAGTCAAAATATCTTAATTAAAAATATTATAATTATATGAGAAGAGTAATGCTGGGGAATATGGCAAGCCATATGATTCTTTAGAAGCAACCATGACAGCCAAAGTTAAAGAAAGAAAAGATGCCCAACTAGATATGACATGAATGATGTGACTGTGGCCTAATGTTGTATATATAGTAGCTTCCCATTTGAACAGAATTACTTATGACTTCATAGATATGTAAATGTCATGTCAGTTCTCGAAAGAATTCTATCATGCTAAAACAAAAGCAAGGAAACAATGGGAGACGTTTTTCCATTTCTGTAACTATGTTACAAACAATTAGTGTAACATAGTTACAGAACATTCTGTAACTACATTTACAAATTCAGTGTTCCCACACCCCTTTGCTTTCCAAATAACGTCTAAACTTCAGCTGGCACATTGCCTAACAGTCCCAAGTTTAAAAAAGAATAAAAGGGGGACCCAGACCAAACCTTTCTGCCTTCTTGTTTTTTCTGCCTGCAGATACAGGAAGCGGCCACAAAAACACACCTTTCTTCTTGTAGAACCATGAAATTTTGGGGTGTGCATATGGTTGTCTTTCTATCCTTTCCTCCATCCATCCAGAGCCCAAACATCCATACCATGAGGCTGTGATTGCTTGAAAGTATTTGATTGATGGTACTACATCCTATGGAAGTTGTAGAGGTAGGAAGAATCTTCAAGTGTCAATGCTTAATGTATTGCAGAAAACACATTATTAATAGTCTTTAAATGTTCTAAGCAAATGATTCATTTCAGGACAACATTCAATATTTTTGTTCCATATTTATTCCTATTTTTGTTAATAAAAATGTATTTGAGAGTTTGCTCTTAGATTCAGTTCTGCACTGACATTTCATCTTAATGGAAATATAATACAGTATACAGTCTAACATTACAACTTTTTGATTAACTGCACAGACAGATTAGATGTATTTGACCTTAGGGAGAAAAACATGCAAAAGCAGAAACTATTTCTCCAAAATGTCAATTTGTATTTTTGAAACTAATGTATACTAAAAGCAGTTAGTATTTCTCTAAGTTGTTTTAGCTTGTTCTGAGGTTTTCAATCTGTAAAACATTGGTTATACTTCATTCCCTTAGGTATAATGCTGTGTTCCCCAAAAACAGAGGATTGTAATAAATACTAATTGTTGGCATTTGAAAAACACTTTTTCGGGGGGGCATTCTGCTGCTTTCTTTTACTTGAACCTTGCTTCATTTACTCAAAGTCAGGTAATCAATTTCTGCTGATAGATATGAATCTATATGTAGCTTCCCTTTTAAACCAGGTTCTACCACAATTATGAATTAGGGAACTTGGTCCCCAAGAATCCCACTGGACTTTCCCCAAATCCCTATGTGTTAAAACAAACATGATGCCATGTGCCCTCACCCGTGATGGAGTTTGATAAGAAACAACTGTTTCTTCCCCCTCCCTAAGAAATTGAATTAAAAAAACACCTTTATGTATTGAACAATAAACAGATTTACTACTAATACTATCCAAATAGCTTTACAAAAATACAGTTTAAAAAAATAGGTATTGCATAGTTCCTTTAAGTTCTTTCACACTTAAGAACATTAAACAGCACTACTGAGATCACTACTGAATCCCTTTTCTGCCTTCAGAGAAACAAGTGTTATGGAACTAGCCACCCTTCCCTCTGCATACATGCATCCATTTTTGTGTCTTCTTTCTGTCTCTGTCATACATGCTTTTCTCTGGAAGCATGAGGTCATTAAACAATAATACTCATTCAAGCCAGCTGATCTGGCCTCCCTTGTAAAATCATTAAACAGTTGGAGCTGCAACATCTTAGCATACTAAATAGGCTGACCACCTCCCCATAGCTGAATTACCTGAACTGTTTTTCTCCATTTCTCTTTACCTCTTGGATTCCAGATTCTGGACTCTTCCTCTCTCCATTTCTGCTGTTCATTTCATGCTATAGAGCAGTGTTTTTCAAACGTGGCGACTTTAAGATGTGTGGACTTCAACTCCCAGAATTCCCCAGCTAGCATGTTGAAGTCCACTCATCTTAAAGTTGTCAAATTTGAAAAATATTGCTGTAGACCCATGTTTCACTCACTAACTGACCTTCCAGACTGTCTTCTCTGTTGGCCATTTGCTGCCAACAAAATTTCTTGCTTCCTTGTACTCTCCAGGTTGTTTCCCCTTCTTGTCACAGTAGAGAGGGGAATCCCTGCCAGGAGAAGAGCTACAGCACTCTGCTTCTTCCTTCCATCATTTTGCTTGCTGATGAGTCATCCTTTATTCTCTCCTGTTGCAGAGAAAGAAAAAAAAGACTTCCCTATTTTTCTCCTTATTCTTCTTTTCTCTTTAAACTGCTTTTCTACATTTCCTTTCCCCCCCTCTTCTTTTCTTCCTCACCATGTCTTGTTGCTGGCCTAGGTTTACTTCTGCTGAACACTTGCCCCTTGTGTCCCATGCCCCACTGTACTCTTTTTACCACTGCTCAGATCAGCTTGTATCTCTTTCAGACTCACTGTCCTGGCCAGTCACTCATATGTTTGCAGTACCAATCTGTTTCTCCCTTTGCTTACTTACCTCCTGTTTATTTTGCCCAGTCTCCAGAGGTCCTATTTCCACTGATTTCTTCAGCAAGTTCTACCTTTTACTCTTTTTCCACAATTCCCTTTGCACCACACTTTAACTCTACTAATTACTTGTAAACTCTAATTGCAGTTGGGGATTGCATATAGGTGACTTAATAGCAGAGAGAGGAAGCTTCCAAATAGCAGTGAAAAAGAAGTCTGGAAATTTGTCAAGATCATAGTGTTTTCCTGGCTCAATGAAACCATTGGGAAAGATTATGCGGAGATGTTAACTTTGATGTCCTCAATATGAAGATGTTTTTCCCTTTTCATCTAATCTAGACAAAGCAGCATTCAGGGCTGGTAAATGGACTTGAAGAGAATTAATAAACTGGTATTCAAGCTAGACAAGGTCTAGGTAATTCAACTGGTCAGGTAGGTAGTGTTTGGCTTGTTCTAGAGGGTAAGCTTTTCACTCTTTGATCCAATGCCTTTGGAGAAACCGATGTTTCTAGAGTGACCCCTGTGGCTAACAATAGCTTTATTTTACCAACTATTACTTAACAATGATGTTGACCTCTCCAAGTGGTGATGGTGAGAAACATTCTATGGCAAGGTCAGAATGTAGAAGAGCCAACAGAGAGCAGCACTGTAAAAGGCTGAGTGTAGATCTGTGTTTTTCAAATCTGGCAACTTTAAGATGTGTGGGTTTCAACTCCCAGGGAATTCTACACATCTTAAAGTTGCCAAGTTTGAAAAACACTGCTGTACACTCTATATTGCAAAGGGCAGGCCAAATGTCTACAGAGAAAGACCTGAAGGCTGGACACTTCAGATCTGTATCTCCCCCAGGCCTAGCAAGCTGCAGGATGAAACCACCTGCCATCTGCTAGAAGCAACTATAAGAGTCCAAAGGGTGAGTCACAGGACACATGTGTTGTGTCTCTGGAGGAATGTTCTATTGGATTTATAGCATCTGTTGGAAGCATTGCTTTGGGTAGTGATCCTACCCAAAGGAATATTGTAACTGAAGTAATCAAAGTAAGTTAACAACAACCCTATCTTGACAGAAATATAACATGCTATAATATCTCTTTGTACATTCCCATATGTTTTGGTAATCCCTCATCTGGATTATTACAACATTTAATTTGTGGCACAACTTTTGAAACCAGTCCAGAAACTTTAGTGCATAACAGGATAACACAAATGTTTACTAGAACCAGGTGACATGATATCATATTATTATCCTGTCATCTCTATTGGCTCTCAATTAATTTAGGCCCAATATTTTATATCCAATGCTTGGAGCTGTTTTAGAGTAGAAAAGCTTAGAAATATCTACATAAATAAAGTTGGTGTTAACCTTGAAAGCCCTACATAGTTGGATGTAGATTACATTCAGCTATGGGTGTCAGTGTTTTACACACTTATGGAACTTACATATATGCAAACAGACTTGGAATGTATAGCTGACTTTCTCCTACATGAATGTTGAATGAATAAATTGAAGCTATTAGAGAAGGGTGGGGTTGTTGGGTGTTTTTTTCTGTTTGTTCTGGGGTGGGGTGGTGGCAACACCCCACTTAGAGGGATATAAAATAATTTTGCCATGAATTCCTTTGTTAAAAGAATGTGGGCATTCTGTTCCCATCAGATTTTGCAGCATGTGTTGTTTCCTCCCTGAAAAAAAATTCTGCCTCTCTCACTCACACACACACAAACGGCATCCGAAAGTTATGAACATCAGTGGTAATTACATATTTAAAAGGAGCTGACATCAGGAGGATTTGCATCTAAAATGCCTGCGTTGGAGAAATTTGTATGTCAAAGGAAGAAAGCAGGGTGATTTATGTTTTTTTTTTTAAATAGATTTTTGGCTAATATAATTCAACAGTTATGTAAATTAGGGGAAATATATACAGAGTCTCCATGTGTTATGGAGACATTGTGAACAGAGACCAACTGGAATTTTCTAGCTACTATATTGTGGTCTTTTTAGCATTCTACAGTATTTTGATTCTTTCCAGTTTGATTTAATATCAGTTTTAATTATAGTTGTATATTTTCTGGTTTTAACCTTTATTTTTCAACCACCCAGAGAGTGTTGGATAGAAATTAAGTATAAACAAACAACCATGGAAATGAATAAATAGCAGTAATTGGGACAGAAAATCCCCATACCTAGAGAAATTTGTATAATGCTTTGTTGAGTTATTTTATTTGAATAATAACAGCTTAATAAAAATGACTAATCCACTTGGTAATATAGAAGCCCTAAATTTAATAAAAACTTTATTGGAAGCAGAAAATAAGACTTAGTATATATTATTCTCTTGAATTTGAATCCTTGTGTTCCTTTTCTAAAGTAATTTTATTAAAGATCAAAACCACAGGTGTAATCTTAGTCTTACATTTTCTCTGTCTCTCAAAAGGACAATTCAGCTTTAAGGTTATATTCTAATGTTGTGATAACCTAAGAAAATAATCATTCTAGTTCTATTGTATCTCCACATCTCAGAACTTTGCAAATTCCTACATTTCTAAGGCAGGATCCCCACTAGACATTTAGAGGATCTTCCAGAATCATGCAACCATAATCATAATACCCAGGCCTTGTATTGCTTCAAGAATGGCTCGGTGGTGCTAGGAGTTGCTATATAGAAATTACTAATAATAATTTATTAATTACTAATTAAATAATAATAATTACTAATCCATTACTAATAGAGAAATGGCCCATGAGTAAGATACGTACCATTTATATGTGAAGCTGCTGACAGTCACATGGTTTGAAAAACAGAAAGAGGCTTCCATATGAATAAAGAATTAGAAAGGAGCCATGTGGCTGAACTAGGGAGAAATATTATTGGGTTTTTATTTGGCATGTGTACCTTTAAAGAAGTCAGATAACAAGCGATGTGAAAATCTTATATCTGGGAAGTCAAGGATAGTGAATTTCATTTCTTATTCTTGGCATTTCAAATCAGCAGGAACAAAGGCAATCATGAATTGCTTTTCAACCATTCCTGAGGGTTTGGGGATTGGAACTATCAAAAGCAGAGTTATACTATCTTTGGGGTATCAGCTTTAATTTTAAACAAATAGTTTCTCAAAAGAGTAAAGTTGGGATGTGGAAAGAGAAACTTAGGAAAGGAGTCTGCAAACTATACCAGGGCTCATCATTAGCAATGGTTATGACATATTGTCCTTCCTCTGGTTTCTCTTCCCTTTGCTTTTTTGTTACCATTGCCAGTGTAATAACTATGTTGTCAGCCTGTATCTTTTACAACTCAGTATGTTGTAGAGTGCAAATGGTAATTCCCCCCGTGTGTGTGCGTGCACATGCGGGTGCACACAGATACAATGGAGAATATTTTGAGTGGCTCTCTATTTTTGGGCTGGTGGAATATGAGAGAAACAAAACACCCTTTTCCTTAGACAGATATTTTGGAGAAATGCCAGATCATCTTTAGTATAGGGCAATATATTATGTCATATAATGTTTGGGTTTTCAAAACTGCACTGCTTCCACTAGGATTCACATGGGATTTTACAAACGTATGCATCCAATGTACTGTAGAAGAATTACTGAATCAAGGTTTAATCTACAAGCCACTGAGGCACACAAATTATAACAAATTTTATTCATGGTACACTAACTAATTAATTTTAAAATGAAAAAGGCCTCAGAGACAGATTTCTCCATTGCAATTTTCAATAGCAACTTCTCTTTTAATGGGAAAGGAAGTTTCAAAGGCCCCATTACATCCTTAAATTAGTCAGCTAATTTCTTCTTTAATCCCATCAAAGTATATTAGAAAAGAAAGCAAGAGCTTTCAACAAGTCTGCCAGTTATTTTCTGTTTGTGATTTTATCTGCTTTTGCTGAAATGGAAAAAAATAATCAGGAATCTGGAGGTGAGGGGGGAAAAAAAGGAATCTGTTGGATCCATAGGCTTTTTATGGCAATGAAATCAAGTAAAAACATCATTGAGATATACACAATCTTGGCAAAAGGAGCAGCTGGAGGAAGTTTTTGGGGTGAAATGTGAATTTACAGAATTATCTCTTCCTGCCCATTTTATGTCTCCTTTAAATTCTGTGGAGCCATGAAAGCATATAGGAGGGAGTGATTTCTTAAAAGAGAGTGTGATAGACTTTTCTATTTAATGTATGTATGTATTTTCATTGCTCAGTAGACAAAAAGAAGAAAAGAACCAAAATCATTAAAAGAAAAAAATAAAAATAAAAAATAAAACAAAACAAAGCCATTTCAATACATATAAAAGATAGCCCAGTTTTTACACACTGCATTAAACCTTGACAACCCAGAATAATATTGATAAATCTTTTCATTATATCAGTCAGGAGCTCATTCATAAGCAGGGAGCAAACACATACCATCCATCCAAGAGTGTACACTAGGGGTGGCATTTTCCATCATAAAATAATGATTTGCTATGTCCCATGATCAGTAAATCCATAGTTCTTCATATGATGATAAATTCCAAATTATTGGTATAGAAATCACATCTAGATTTTTATATCATATTATTTTCCACCAAATCATATTAACAAATGTGTGGATATTAAACCAAAATGAAGTAGTGGAGATGCAAGCACATATTATAAGTGCCCTTTATGTCATGTTACATTTTACAGCATAAGGAAATTGTCAACCAGCCCTTTTCAGACATGGGTGTTGTTGAATCAGCCTCCTTATAAGAACATGAGAAACTTATTTAATGTTCTTTAAGACCCTTTGTCATCGATTTGTTAATATGGGGTATTAAAACTTCTTATTCCACTATTCCTGTAAATAACTTTAACCTATTTAATAGGCTATTTAAAATACTATAGATCTGGAGTAGTCCAAAACACATTTCAATGCTAATATTAGTTCAGGAGCTTTTGGTGCTGCTAAAGCATCTGGTGAAATCAAAATAAGTTTTAACTGAGCATGTTGCCATTTTACAATTTTAGACAATCCAAAATCTTGTAATAGTTCAAGGGATTAAAAGGCTTGATTAATTTACAGGCTAATCCCCTACTTCAACTTCCTTACCCTGAGGAATTGGTCCATTGACATAGCTGACATGCTGAATAAGAGGAACATGACTCAGTAAGGTAACTTTATGACTAACCCAATAGAAGAACCTACAGTGAAGCCTAAAAAAGAGGACTGAAGGTGTGAGCAGAGACAATAGCAGAAGAAAGGGGAAAGAGAAACAGGACAGCAGTAAGAATTGATCCAGAGGGCTTCACACCAGTGGCACATGTGTAAAGGAAACTCCAGCTGGATGGAAGGAAAAGGCAAGGAAAGGAGTAACTGAAGAGGAAAAGAAGAATTAGAACCTGGCCAAAGGCCTGCAATCCCCAGTTGCCAATGAAGGGATGATTATGTGCTCTGGTTGGACTTGGCTAGAGGGAAGGGAAGAGAGAATGGCTGGGATAGGCAGACACTTTAAGTGATGCAAAAACTGACTGTAAATCCTAGGCTGAGAGAAAAGGAATGTGACCCTTTCATGCAGGGAGGGATTGTAAAAGTAAGCCAAACTCTGTTTTCCTAAGACATAGAGAAGAACAGCAAAAGCAGCATTACTCCTGAGTAGATTTGTCTCCCAGAGAAATGAAAGGAGAAAATTTACTTCCAAGAATTTCTGTTTCTCCAGCAGAGAGAGAACAAGAGAGCTTCTTCCTTCCAACTTTCAAGGGAGGGAGGGAGGGAGGGAAGGAAGGAAGGAAGGAAGGAAGGAAGGAAGGAAGGAAGGAAAAATTTTCTTCAGACTCCATGACAGAAATGTTATTACTTTGGATTAAATAATTTAATCCAGGGGTTAATTATTTACCAGATTTATCCCCCTGGCTCCCAATATTAAGTCAGAAACAAATCTGATGTGAAGCTGCAAAAAAAAAAAAAAAAAAAAAAAAAAAGGATATTCTTGCTATAAAGGATTTAAAAGTTGCCATGTATTAACCAAATTAAACTCCAACATATAAGCTTGTAACCTCATCCTTGTAGAGGAATTAAATATAGCTGGAACAATATTACAATCTAAAAAGGGATGCAACACTTGATTAAAATATCCAGCCTAATCATCTGATCCCACATATAAAATAAAAAAGATATTCAAACTGTCTATATAAACCATCTGGATGGTTTCCAATAGGGCTATAGTAATTGTTTGTTTACTCATTTATTTATTACATAATATGCATTTCTTCTCTATTCAACAAATTTTGGGATCAATTCAGCACATTTTCCTTCAAAGGAAACAGAATCCAAAGCATGCCCTCATGGGCTGATAATCCACATAGGAAGGAAGTTTCTGTTACAAGAAGATGGTCCTGTAGGTATCAAGAACTCAAAGTTCATGCAACTTTGTAGGTTAAACCAGTCACCCAGTCTCAAAATGTTGGAGCATGAGTTACTGGTTAAGACCATTTGCTCCAAAAAGAGCTGCAATTTGTGCATCAGTCAAAACAGGGCAAAAGCATTCCTGGCTTTACATTCTACCTGCTGATCAAACAGAATTCATACCTTTAGAAGAACCCAAAATTGGGCATCTGTTCCTTCAGGGGATGTATAACTCTATTCAGAACCAGTGTAAGGGTCAAAAAGGAGTCAGATGGATTTTAAACAAGCATTTTGCTAGTTTCATTTCAGCTTGTTTCATCCCATCCAATTCATTACTGCCTGCAAAATCTAGATACACACATCGATTATATCTCCTGCTCAGCCCAGGGTTAAGCTATATAAATTAATATTATCAGTATACTAATGATACCCACCCCACATCAATGAATGACCTTCCCCAATAGTATCAAATAAATGTCAAAGTGTAGAGGATAGAGTTGAGGCCTGAAGTACCTCATACAGGAGTGGCCAAGGGTTCAAATGCCCATCCACATCATTACTGCCTGGAGCCATTGCAAAATAGCAATTGTGAGGGTGTCCCAGAAGATACCATGATCATGGCGTTAAATACTAGTGAAAAATCTAATAGAACTAAAAGGGCTCACCTTACTTTTTCAAGTCCTGGTGGAGATTATCCACAAAAGCCACCAATGCAGTTTCCATCCCATAGCCAGGTCTGAAAAGGAATAAGCTTCTTCCAGAATGTTCTTCAACTGCAGTCTGATCACCCTTTCAAAATCTTCCTTGAAAACAGCAGAATTGAGAGCAGGCAGAAGTTGATTTGATCAAGAAATGACTTCTTCTGGAGGATCTACTGTCTCTTTCAATGCAGAAGGAACTAGGCCTCCCCCAAGAAGCATTAAACTTCTTGAATCCAACCATACATACAACTACTTAAAGGAGCCAGGTAGAACAAAGATTTATTAGTAGTCAACTGTGTCCACTTCCTTAAGAGTCTGCAGTACCAAACAAATCCCAGTTATCTTTGCAAAACTTTGCCACAGTCACATGATTTCATCTTGTCCATGTGGAGTCTAGTCCGTGTGACCATAAATGATTTTATCAGTGAAAATGATTTGCAAACATTTCACAGCAACCTGAAAGGGGAGCATTTCATAAGTCCTTCACCAATAGCATACTGGCCACAGTAAAATAAGACTTTAGAGTTCAGAAGAAATATGCAAAGCAAAAGCTAAAAAGAAAACTGATTTCAATGAACTCTCCAAAACCTAGTACTACAAGGACTTTTGGCTAACAGTCACTGAAAATACAATACAAGAACTTCATCCCAAGCCAAGATAGCCCATCTCCCTCTAACAAATGTATTTTTAAAAACTCAAATATTAAATATTAAAATGTCTGTTCCTTTTTTTCTTCAAATGTTCCAGAACAATAAAATTCTTTATTGGATTTGGATCAAAATAACTTCCTCACAGCAGAATCCAAGACTAAACAAAAAATTGCTGGGGGGGAGGGACTAATTACATTCCATTCAGCTGTCAAATAAGCATTATTAAGTGATTTTTGCATTTGAACTGTACATTGGAAAAATCATACTCTTCTTTGTATTCCATTTTAAGCATCCTGTTGTTGAAATGAGTGCAGAATATGATCTCACAACAGGATTCAGTATTTATATTGAATAGAAAGAGAAACAACATGATAAGCAGTTTCATTTTCAAAGCTTGTATTCCAGCTGTGGTGAAAAAAAATTCACTTACAAGTTTCTCCATAAAGGAGCTTTCCACTAGCAAATTAAGTAATAAAGCACTCAAAAGATGAGGAAATAGCCCTTAACCTGGGAGGGAACTGGAACTGTAGATTTAGTCTGGCACTGTACCAAAGAGTGTCTGTCTTGGTAAATTTGCTATTGTGATACAGCCCTGTAAAGACTCTTGCGTTGAGTCTTGCTCATTACTTTAGATCAGGTCTTATGGGACTGATACATTTTAGTAGCATACAAAGAATATTGATACATTTTAGTAGCATACTGAGTATTTGCGACCAGTCTGTGAATAAGGAGGTGAGACATTTGCCAGTGGTTTAATTCAGCCTTCCCTAACCTTGTGTAGAGTAAGGAAGATGACCCTGATAGAGATAAGCAGGAGTTGTTGCCTAGATGAAAGAGGCTGAGGCATTTTTAAAGTTCAGGACAGCCAGATAACATTTGGAAGTGACTCAGACAGATGATCCCCTAATTCACAGAACTATAAGGAGGAGGAGCAGGTATAGCACCATCAGACTTGTAAGATACCATTATGATAGCCAATCTCAATAAAAGTAGTGTTAGCCTTCTTGTGGTGTTGATTTCCTGGTCCGGTCCATCTATTGGGGTAATACTTTGTGTCCCTCAGTTCTGTATATTTCATTTCTAGATTCTGCAGATAACATGATCATTGCTAAAGTCTGGGAGTTGACATCTACATGTCAGGAAGATGTTAATGTAAAGAAAACTGGTTTAATTTGTAAATCCAGCAGGGACTGGGTGGGGGTTGGGGGTTGGATTTGTTTAAGAGTCGGGATGGGAGTGATTTGCTTCCCAGAGGTCTCCCATTCCTATTCATTAAACCTGAAAAAAATGCCAAAAATGGACCTAAAATATTAAGCACTTCCCATTCATTATCACAGCACCAGATGGCCTGATTGAAGGTCATGAGGCAGAATTGTGGGCCCTGAAGTCTTAAATTTTGCTTACCCTTGTAACTGTTATTATTGAACAGGGACTCTTGCTTTCATTGTCAAGACCAATACATGCAGAAAAAAGAATAAACCAAATGAGAGCTGGGATTAGAATGGACCTTAATGCTTGTTATAATCCACTGATGCATTTGGTGTTTTTTTTTTGTACCAAAAGAGAGGGCAAAGAACAGTCAGCTGTACTTTTCAGCCATCTCCCAGTTGTTCTGGGAACAGTGCTTTAGCTGAACAAATAAGTGACTAATAGGTAAATATATATTTCCACCAGAAAACCTAATGCTCATAAACATTCCAGTATTTCAAACTAGAAGAGGCAATTAGAGAAGAAGCCAAGAGGACAATTTGATCAAGGCCTGAAATATAAAAGGAGTCCACAGATTCAATTTAATTTTTAAAATATCCAAATTCTCCCACTTTTTTACGATTAAAATTGTTCTTGTGTGTCCTTTTTAAAAAATGGGTAGGAACCTCAAGGGCTGCAATGACCTGGACTTCTCTGAAACCCCAAGAGGGACAAAAAAAGATAAAAGTTTGATTCTGAGGAGTAAAATATTGCTTTTGTCTCAATAATGAGCATTCTAACATCTATCTATAATGTAATGTTCCAGCTTTTCAGGAAATATGGCAGTCAAAAGCAATCTTACCTTCAGAGAAAGAAGGGTAGGTTATGCAACCAGATGGAATAATATTTTTCACAGCTTGTAAAAAAAGAAGTCCTTCAATGAGTGTTTGTGGGTGTGAAGGAAGGCCTGCCCCTTCTGCCAGCCTTTAAGAATCAGACTAGACTAAGAAATAAACTCCATGGAAGACTCAAAATTCCTTCCATTTAGATTGGCTATAGTAACATAATCTTGCAAGCCTGATTGTGCTTCCCCTCCTCTTTCTTTTATATTCCTGTGAATTGGAGGGGTGTCTGAGACATTTTCATAATGCTCCCCCCCCCCCATCATTTGGACTTAAACAATGTTTCCCTTTTTGTTGCTTTGCTAGTGGATTTTCCATTTCTCCATCAAGGTCATCCTCTTTACTCTCTATACCTCCCCAGATTTAGAAAATAATAATAGAAAAAAGGTTTTCCTTCCCAGACGTGGGAAATTAATATTAAATAAATAAATAAAAATCAGCAGGTGGGGCAAGAAGAGTTGGATGGTAGGTGAGGCATCCAAATAAGAATAAGAATAAGAATAAGAATAAGAATAAGAATAAGAATAAGAATAAGAATAAGAATAAGAATAAGAATAAGAAGAATAAGAATAAGAATAAGAATAAGAATAAGAATAATAAGAATAAGAATAAGAATAAGAATAAGAATAAGAATAAGAATAATAAGAATAAGAATATACACAACGACATGAAATCACGGCTGCCAGTTCTTTAGCTAGTGTTGGCCTTCATTTGCATTGAGTTCTTCCCAAGAACCTTGGATGTCATAATATATCAGTGTAATATATGTGTGGATCCAAGCAATGTGGCCTTTTGTAATTGACAGATGGAAATTTTGTCAATGTGCAGATTTTCTAAGTCTTGTCCAAAGTTTTTTGGTATGGCAGCCAGTGTGTTGATAACCGCTGGGACTACCACTGCCAGTTTATGCCATAATCTTTCAACTTCCATTTTCAGATCTTGCTACTTTGTGATCTTTTCCAATTCTTTGTCTTCTGTTCTACTATTCCCTGGTATTGCCACATCAATTATCCACACTTTCTTCTTTTCAACCACAGTTAAATCTACTGTGCTACACGCCAAGACTTTATCAGCTTGTATTTGCAAATCCCACAATATTTAACCTGCTCATTTTTAGCTACTTTTTCAACTATATGTTCCCACCAATTTTTCATTACTGGCGCATGATAATTTTTACAGATGTTCCAGTAAATCATTTTAGTGACTGTGTTATGCCATTCTTTATAGTCAGTTTCTGTAATCTTCTTACACGAACTGAGTATATGATCTACTGCTTCTTCTGCTTCTTTGCACAATCTGCACTTTGAATCATTTGATGATTTTTCAATTCTGGCCTTGACTGCATTAGTTTGAATAGCTTGCTCGTAAGCAGCCATTCAAAATCAAGCCTTGTTTGTTTTTTTAATGTTCCACTTGTAAGTCATTGCCAGGTTTTATCTTTATCCACTTTCCCCTCGATCTTTTGTCGAAATTGACCATGTAATGCTTTTCGTCACCAGCATTCTGTTCATGTTTTTATTACATTATTTCGATATTCATGTTTTGTTTCCTGTACATTCAATAACTTCCAATTTTTAACTTGCATCAGTGCTTGTTCTTGGCTATCTTTTACATAATCAGCCAATGCATGCTTTTCCTCTTCGACAATTTGTTTGACCTGAAGTAAACCTCTGCCTCCATTTTTGTGGGGCAGGTATAATCTATCAATATTACTATGAGATGTAATGCATAGTGAATAGTCATGTGTTTTCTTGCTTTTCAGTCCAAACTGTCCAGTTCAGCTTGTGTCCAGTTAATAATTCCAGCAGTGTATCATATAACAGGTATGGCCCAGGTACTGATGGCTTTGATGGTTCAATTTTGCCTTTAGCAGTTTTCTCACTCTTTGGATATATTCTTTACTAATTACATTTTTAACTTGTCCATGCTTGATGTTATCCAACTGTAAAATGGCCAGATACTTGTAGGCTTCATTCCTATGGCTCCTGATGGTTTGGCCATTTGGCATTTCAATTCCATTATTGTTCATGACTTTACACCGATTTATTGCTATTGTAGCACATTTCTCTAGGGCAAATTCTACTCCTATATCTGTACTAAAAATTCTTACAGTATTTATCAGGGACTGAATTTCGATTTCTGTTTTTTCATAAAGCTTCAGATCATCCATATAAAACAAATGTGAGATTTTATTAGCATTTTTGCTGTTTGATAGCCAAGATTTGTTTTCTTCAAAATCACAGAAAGTGGGATCATAGCAACGACAAATAGTAAGGGTAATAATGAGTCACCCTGGAAGATGCCTCTCCTAATGTTGACAAGCCCATATTTTTCATTTCCAACCACCAATTTTGTCTTCCACTGCTTCATTATTTTTTCAATAAAGATTCTAATGTTTTTGCTGACACCAGTAGTTTCCAAACAATTGATGATCCAACTATGTGGTAATGAATCAAATGCCTTTTTATAATCAATCCAGACCACATGTAAATTAGTTTTGCAGCTTTTGCAATTCTCCAATACCAATTTTATCAATCAGAAGTTGATCTTTTGTACCTCTGCTTTTCCTTTTATGTTCTTTCTGTTCTACTGGAAGGATGTTATTTTCTTCCAAATAATCTTGGATGTCTGCTATTATGCCTGTGAATAATTTAAACATTGTAGGCAAGCATGTTATTGGCCTATAGTTTCCTGGTGTTGTCCCTTTCACTGGGTCTTTTTGAATCAGATAAGTTTTGCCAGTTATTAACCAATCACTGATATCTCATTTATGCAATACTTCATTAAGTTGTTTAGCTATAACTGGATGTAAGCTAGTCAGATATTTGAGCCCAAAGCCATGCAATTGATAATTTCCAGCAGATGTCCAGTTTTTAATTCTTTTCACTCAATTTTTAACCATTTCTGCTGTTATTATTAGTTCTTCCATTTAATTTTTACTAAATTCATTTCAAATTCTTTTATCTATCCAGAATTTTTATTATAGTCTTTTTGAGTTTCCCATAGATCTTTCCAAAACTGGATTGTTTTCTTTTTGTTTGGTTTTCTATTTTCAGAATTTCTATTTCAATCAGACCAGATTGAATGCTATGAGGCATGATTTTGCTTAAATTAGATGAATCATGCCTCATAGCATTCAATTTTCCCAGCTATTGGTGTTATTTGTTGCTTTATGTTTTCCAAACATAAAGCAACAAATGTTTTCTTCAATTTTTCTGGTGCTAAGCCAATACTTTTTATAAGGCTTGTCTTGATCCTTACATTCTTCAATTTCTATTTCTTCATGTTCTTTAAATCATTTGCATCTGATCTTAATTTCTTTATCTTGGCCTCCAGTCTGATATTCCACTTTGGGATTGAATATGATTTTGCTTTTGGTTTTCTAATTTTGATACCCAGTTCGTCTGTAATCACCACTGCCGTACTGTACGCAAGCTGATTGGTCTGTTCGATAGATGTTATTTTAATCCTTGCAAGCACCTTATCCACATCCTTCATTGTAGGTGCCAGGTCTTTTTGGGTATTACTTTCAGTGCTGGCAGTCTGTTTTTCTACTGGTAATTCTGCATATGCCATAAATTTCTCTCTTAATTCTACTTGTCAAAGAGTCAGTTCATAGGTTGTTTCAGTGCTGACCTGCACTGTTTCTGTTGTTATTACTTCTTCTAAGTTATCATTTCTGTATTTCATATCAGCTGTTTCGTCTATATTTCTAATTGTTGTTATCCAACAATTAGGGTCTTCTCTAATCAATTTTTGGGTCTTCCATTTTCAAAATATTTCTGAATCTCTTCCAGTTCTGCATCCCTGAATATTTTATTTCTGGTTAATGAATCTCCTTTGATCTGCTAATCATTGTTCAGTGATATCTAAGTCTGGATAAATTCCTTTCCACAGTTCAAACATTCGCTGTAAGTAGCCCCACTTCATTGGTTCCTGTTTATAATAGCAGGCCACAATGGTGCAATTTTCAAACACAATATACTTTTGTCTTGTCTTGTCTGTGGTTATTGTTCTTCCAGTAACCCTACAGGGCAAAGCCCTGGTTGCCCAGCCATAGCTCCTGAGTTTTGTTGCCTGCTTGTCGACAGATGCCCAGGAACTGACGCGGTCCTTGTTGACCCAGGTGACGACCAATCTGGTATAAGATTATTTTTCTGTTTTTTCACCATAGTTAATGGGTTGATGGATATACTTAGCCTGGCTCTTCTGCTGAGACCTGTCTGGCACGGTGACCCTTCTGGTAGAATACACTACCACCAGCAGAGCTTTCAACCTCATCAGACATTACAAGCCCCTCCCCCACACAAGGGGGTATCCATGGAGGAGATTATTATTATTGTTGGTTACACAGTCAGCCAGACGTTTAGACTGGATTTGGCATTTTTATCCACCTCTTGAGTCCTTCCCAAGGACCTGGGACAGGCAGATGATGTTCTTTGATGGTGTTAAAGGTATCGGCAGAGGATGTAAGCTGTTCCAAGCCTTTTGCAATTGACTGGTGGTGATTTTCTCAGTGCCGATGTCTTCAAGTGGTACTCCAGATGTTTTGGGATTGCACCAAAGGCGCCTATTACTATTGGCACTATCTTTGTTTTGTTTTGTTTTGTTTTCTTGCCAGAGTCATTCTATTTCTATTTGCAGGTCTTTGTATTTCGTATTTTTTTTCCAGTTCTTTCTGTTCTATTCAGCTTTCTCCAGGTATTGCAGTGTCCACCATGCAGACTTTTTTGTCTTTCTTATCAACAATTGTTAAGTCTGGGGTGTTATGTGGCAAGTGCTTATCTGTTTGAATTCTAAACCCCCAGAGCGCCTTCATTTTCTATTACTTTGTCTGCTTTGTGGTCCCACCAGTTTTTGCTTGCAGGCAAATGGTATTTCTTGCAGATATTCCAATGCACCATTGCTGCTACTTTGTCTTGCTGTTGTTTGTAGTCACTCTGTGCAATCTTCTTGCAGCAGCTGACTAGGTGGTCCACTGTTTCTTCACCTTTTCTGCAGAGTCAGCCTTTACTGTCTGTTGTTGTCTTCTCAATTCTGGCTTTATATGCATTTGTTCTTAAGGCTTGGTCTTGTGCAGCCAGAATTAGTCCCTCTGTCACTTTCTTCAACTTTCCTGCTCTTAGCAATTGCCAGGTCTTGTTGTTATCTGCCTTGCCTGCTATTGTGTGTGTGTGTGTGCGTGTGTGTGTGTACTGGCCATGTAATATTTTCCCTTGCCATGTCTCTTTTCTATTGTTCATTTGGTCTTTCTTATAGTACAGTTTGGTTTGTTTGGTATTCAGTAAGCCTTCATGGTGTACTAGCTTCAGTGCATCTTCTTCACTGCCCTTCAGATATTCTTCTAATGCCCTTTTTTCTTCTTCAGCTGTCTGGTGTACTCACAACATTCCACACCCACCTATGCTCCTTGGTAAGTAGAGTCTGTCAATGTCACTGTGTGGATGAAGATATTTCCTCCGCTGAGTTTGGACTTTAAGATCTTTTTGACTCTTCTGATGTATTCACTACTTTCTTTTTGACTTCAATGTGCTTGATGTTGTCATCTTGAAGGATGCCCAGGTATTTGTAGTGAACTTCTTCATTCAGACTCTTGATGTTATTTCCCTTGGGCATCTTGATTCTTCCAGTTTTCACTATTTTTCCCCTGTTGATGGTCAGAGTGGCATATTTGTCCAGTCCAAACTCCATTGCAATATCTTGGCTGGATATTTGGACAGTGTTGAGCTGTGATTCTATTTCAGATGGTGTTTTTCCATACAGGTTCAGATTGTCCATATAAAGGAGATAGGATAGCCTGGCAGATGTTTTTGATGTTTCATAGCCATGGCCTGATGTGTTCAGTATTGTTGACAGAGGAATCAATATAATGACAAATGGTAGTGGTGATAGTGAGTCTCCCTGAAAGATTCCTCTCTTGATATCCTCTCCCAGTCAATCACCATTGACCAGCAATTGTGTCTTCCACTGTGCCGTTGATTTTTGCACAAAGCTTCTGATGTGTCTACTGACTCCTGTTATTTCTAAGCACTTGATTATCCAGTCATGTGGCAGGGAGTTTAATGCCTTCTTGTTATCAATCCAAGCTACATTCAAGTTGGTCTTCTTTCTCTTGAAGTTTTTCAAAATCATCTTGTCAGTTAAGAGCTGATCTTTTGTTCCTCTGCTGTTTGGGCAGTTTCCTTTCTGCTCAGGTCGAAAGAGCTTGTTTTCAACTTGGTGCTGTTGGCCTGCATCAGCTACAACACCAGTTAGCAATTTGAAAGTTGTTGGTAAGCAGATAATTGGCCTGTAGTTGCCTGGTACTACTCCTTTTGTTGGATCTTTCATTATCAGGTAGGTTTTGCCAGATGTTAACCAACCTTCAATTTCACCTCCTTGCAGTACGTTGTTAAACTGCTTGGCAATGAGTCAGTGCAGAGCAGTCAGATATTGCAACCAAAAACCACGCAGTTCATCTTCACCTGGTGCTGATCAATTCTTGATCTTCCTTGTCCTTTTCTCCACCATTTCTGCTGTTATGACAAGTTCTTTAATTTCACCTTCTTTTTCATCTCCTTTTATCCAAGCTGCATTCTTGTTATATTTCTTTGGGTTGTCCCACAGCTGCACCCAGAACTACACTGTTTCTTCTTTGTCAGGTATTGACTGGTTCATTGCATGCTCTCCATTGATGGATTGGGAGGAACATTTCTGATTTGACTGAAATTGGAGATTCTGCCTATAGTGTGCAATTTGAGCTTTGCATCTTGGCAATGGTTGTTATTTGCTGCTTTATTATTTCAAGTGCTTCTTTGATCTTCCTTGCTTCTAGGTGATATTTCTTGATCAGGTATTCTTTGGTCTTTTTGTTCTTCAGCTTTTCTTCTTTCATCTGTTGTAGCTTGCTTGCATCTGATCTTAGCATGCTGATCTTATTTTCCAACCTGATCTTCCATTTTGGTGGTGCACTGTTTGGCTTTTTTTCTTGTTTGCTGATTTTGCATCCAAGGTATTTAGTTATAACTGCAGCTGTACTGTACATTGGTTGGTTTGTTTCTTGCAGTGAGCTGGTGCTTATATTTGATATTACAGTATTGGCATCTTTTAATACTTGTGCTAGCTGTTTCTTTGTAACAAGCTTCAATGCAGGCAACTTTATTCTGTTGTTTTTGTGCTGTTCTAGATGCTCAGTTATTCTTTGTTTCAATCAGCCCTCTTGTTTTTTAGTTAGAGGGCTTTGTTCTTTCTGAGGAGAAGGCAGAGGAGAGGATGCCGGATTTGGAAATGAAAACGATTCAATAGCTATGCTGGCTTCCTCTACTGTCAACTCCCCCTGGTTTGCCTCTACAGTCTGAGCTACTTCTGATGAGGCTTCAGTTTCTTTGCCCTGGGTAGACCTTTGGTGTTCTTCTAATTCTACTTCTGTGAATACTTTATTTTGTATTATAAATTCACATTGATCTGCTGGCTTCTGTTCTGTTACTTCTGATTCTGGATGTTCTTCTTTCCAGAACAGGTACATTCTTTTCAGATATTCTCTTCTTATTGGACTTGATTTGTAATAGCAAATCATTATTTCTTTGTTTTCAGTCTTCATATATTTGTGATAGGTAAACAACTTTTCTTTCAGTAGTCCTGCAGCTGCTGGCCTTGATTGCTCAGCCAACAGTCCTGAGTCCTGTAGCCCACTTGTCACCAGACGTCCAGGAACTAGAACACCTAGTGTGGTCCTTGTTGACACAGGTGATGACTGATCCGGTATAGGTTTCTGTAAATTACATCTCACCATATTGTTTATGGGAGAGACACTCTTCATCTAGCTCCTCTGATGAGACCTGTCCAGTATGGTTGAACCTCTGGCATAGCTTCTATCCTCCTTGAAGCACTCAAGCCCCACAACCACATCAAGGTAGTTCCTCACTGGGGGTTGTTGTTGTTATTGTTGGTCACACAGTCAGCAAGATGTTTAGACTGGATTTGGCATTATCATCATCATCATCATCATCATCATCATCATCATCATCATCATCATCATCATCTGCTCCAGGCAGCTTACAAAATCCAATACACCATTAAAATAGTTAAAAACATAACAGCCCTGACTAACAACAACCACAACCAAAATGTGCAGGCCTCCCAAACACATTAACCTCAGGCCTGTGGACAGAGCCAGGTTTTAAGAACTTCCCAGAATACCAGAAGAGTGGGTGCCATCTGTATCTTTGGGAAGATGTTCCAGAGAGCTAGGGCAGTGACAAACAAGCACTGGTTTTTCAGTCCCACAAGATAACAATGTTTAATAGAAAGGACATGGAGTGCATCTACTCTACCTCAATGGGGAGGCATGGGGACTGGAGAAACTGTTGGAGACAAGGCTTTATAGGTGGTGACCAGCACCTTGAACTGCACATGGAAGCCAATTGGCAACCAATGCAGTTCACATAGTAGTAGTGACACATGGCCACTTGTACCATTGCATTTTAACCAGCTGTAGCTTCCTGATGGTCTTCAAGGGCAGCCCCATGTAAAGCACATTGCAAAAGTATAAAATAATGCATGGCAATAATATAAACATTATGCAGAGTCTTGCTCAGTATAAAAGTTTGAGACATAGTGTGCAGATGGAAGTGGGGTGGGATTGAAGTGGATGCATGTGGAAACATGGCAGCTGGCATATTTTGCATAAGATTCAAAAAAGCTTCTTGGAGTGTTTGGTGTATGTATCAAATGCCAACTACCATTTCTGCATGTGTACAAAACATGGCAGCTGGCATTAGCTCCTCTACTAAGTAAGCCTTCTTTGAATAGGATATTTAGGACTGGGGAAAATTTCATGGGTATAAAGTTGCTACTTAGCAGGAAGGGTGCAAACTGAAAATGAAGATCAAGAAGCAGAAGAAAAACAGATACTTTTCATAGTACATTTGAGCTACCCAACTAATTCTTTGACTACTGGAAGCAAATCATTTCTCCAGTAATTCCTCTAATACTAAGGTGCATAACCTTTTCTAGGCTGAGGGCCAGGCTTGCGAGGCCAGAATAAAGTGAATGAAGCCAGAACAAAGTAAAATTTGATTTAATTTTAATTTAACTGAAATATATTTTAATTTGTATTTAATTATAATACTTTAATTGTGAGCCAATTAGTCTTATTATTTCATATTTATTCAATCATTTACCCCTTTTGTCTTTTGAAAGCCACATATTACCTTGGGGCCAGAGGTTGTGCAGCCTTGATGGGGTAGATAGCAATGAAAATCCAGCAAACCATATTTAGAACACAATGGCAGTCTTTTGAGACAAACCAAGGCTTCATGTAGTCTAGCAACCTGTTTTCCACAGCACCAAGATAAAAATCTCTGTAAAGACCAGAAACAGGAAGCTATGGGACTACCCATCTTCATTAACTGTCTCTCAGGATCTGGTATTCAGAGGTTTAATAATGACAACTAATAGCTATTGATACTCCTATCCTTCCTTTCAAAGCCACATAATTCTTTTAAAGCTGTCTAAACTAAGGGCCATTAATGCATCTTATGGCAGTTAGCTCTGTAAGTGAATTGTGTACTGTATGAAAATGTACTGTCCAATCTGAATGAATAAATAATAAAAAACAAACAGCCCTCCCAATCTAGTACCTGGATTCTTTTATTTTATAGAGGTAGCAATCACTGTTAAATTTTCAAGTACTTTGTTAATATATCTGTAGTTTCATGTTCATATTGGAATTTATTTTGACTTTGATTGCCTTAGAACAAGAAGAGGATTTCTGGAGGACGTAACAATTATTTCTGGTTAATTTATGAAATAATTAACAGATGTTTTAAGTAAGGTAGCAGTTGTGACTTTTTCACCTTGTCAAATTGGATTTAAGCTCTAGTATATGCTAGTGTTTGTGCAGCATTTTGAAATATTTCTGTTTCTTAAGGTTCTCTTCAAATATTGCTGTCAGATCAAAGCAGTGGCATGAAAAACAAATGCCATTATTTTTTCCAAACACAGAAATAGTTTGAGGGAATCAGTTAGAACTGTTCCATAGCACTTGTTTTTGCATGAGGTAAATAAACATGATCTCACATTAAAATAATTGATTGCAACCAGATAAGCAGATGGTACTCTGTGCTGCAATGACTCCTTAATGCTTAATTTAATGTCTGCAACATTAAATCATAGGTATATGTTTGGCTTTAACAATTATTGAATAGGAATTCCAAAACATTGCTAGTTAATTTAAGGTACATATTCACAGGAAGAAGGCTACACCTTTTGCTATCACTCTGACTTCCAACTCTGAATTAAACTTAGAATAAAACTATAAAGTGTGGGTTGTTTGTTTTAAATCATTCTATTTTTTTTGGTTTGCTCTGATTTTCAATTTATATCATGCATTTACATGTAATAGTGTGCAATCAACTATAAAAATCGAGTAAATTATTTTTTTTAAAAAAATACAAAATAAGAAAAAAAGTAAATTATCTGTAAAACTGCAAGCAAACAATTAAAACAGTTAATATTCATATAATTATGAGTCAGCTTTTGGGACAAAGGCTGTTTAAATAAAAGTGAATGTGTTATTGTCAAGCACAGGCCATCAGAAAGTTGGTTTTCTCTTCAGTAGGCAAGAGCTGGAAAGAACTAAAGAAACTCATTTTAATAACATCCTATGCTCTTTGTTTTTTTTGTTTTTAAGAAAACTGCAAAATTGTTATGGCAAAAGCAATTTAGGCATGCTTAACCTTTTGTAAAAAAAAATGTAAGTATCTTTGTAAACTACCTCAGGAAGACCATGTTTTGAAAGATGGCTAAGAAATATAGGAAGTTCATAAACAAATAGGCTCAATATTCTCCATTTCCAAGTTCTCCATGCCAAATTACACTGTAAGATGATATTCTACCTGCAACCTTTGAAAAGAGCTATTTTGTCTGGTAGCTAGAGTGTTGGGGTAAAACTGAGGAAACACAGGCTGGCATAGGTTCCTTGTGGAGGTTCATATCAGAGAATTGTGAGGAGTCATGACAGACAGACAGACATTAGCTCCAGGAGCTAATTTGGAATGCCAGCTCTGTAGGTGCAGAATTTGTTGTAGAAAGAAATAATGCACATGTTGCTTCAATTTGCTCCCTCTGGAAGACAAGGATTCTTCAACTTATTTTGGCCACAGTCATAGGGCAAAGCAGTGGAAGAGCTATACTAGGGGAGGGATCAAGCCTGGGCAGTAGGCCTAAAAAAACAATAGGCCTTAAAAAAGCTTTCTGGTCCACTCCTAGGTGGCAGTTCAAATGTACGCAGTAATTAGTGTAGCATTTGCTATTTAAGAATTGAAGTTATATAATATATTGCTGGTCTTTTTGCTAAAGTGCTCTTTAAGAGTCCTATATCTGCTGTGAAGCAGACTAAATTAGAGCATAAAAGGAGAACATTGCTACCTTGGACTTCTTGTAGCAATGTTGCATCCTTACGGCATGTATGCCATGGGAAGATTTAGAGCTCAGTTCAATCAAAGGCAACAAAATTAGAAATAAATAGAGGAGGATCAATACAAAGTGTTGTCTGGAATAATGAAACAGCCCTAAGCTGGGGGGAAAAAATCTATTTTATTTCTTTTTCACCAGTGGCACTCTTTGACAATAACCTCTTTGCCACAGCCCACCAAACAAAAGTCCTATTTATTGTATTGGGGAAAGGATGCATAGAAGTTACATAATTTATATTTTCCAACTGTAATATTATGGATCAATAAGACATTTAAACAATTTTGTTTGTACTGCTGAAGATGATTAAATTAATCCTGTGTACTGTTCTTTATTTCAGCACTGCAGTATCTTGCATTGCAGTGCTGTTATTCTGTAAAGTAGCATGTGTAAAAAAGCTTCCTTTTTGTTCTCTCTGTTCCCACTTAATTTATCTTCTAACCCTAAAAATGGGCAGCCCTATTTTGAACTTCAGTTCCCGTAAACTTTAGAAGTTATGATAAATTATCAGAATGTATTGATCTTATATGTCATATCTTTTGTAACCAGATTACCCCATCATTCCAGTGTCTGAGATTTTAAAAATTCTACCAAAACCCAAGAAGGGTTAGGAAGTTCTCAAAAGAACTAATGGGAAAAAATCAATACATTTTGGCACTGTGAAGCCTTCTTATCAAAGTTTTCTCTCTTCTTGCCAGGGTGCGCAGGAATTTTTGTCTTTATCTTGGTGTAGTTTTTGAATTTACCTTATTTTTGGATGTGGCAGAGGGCACTACTGTTGATGTTCTCTGTTCTTCAGAAATTTCTTTGGCTGTCCATTTTGAAAAAAGCTAAATTAGAACTGAGTTCTCTTGATATGTCCTTTCTTGAGATTTAATTGAAGTTAAACAGACTACAAGCCACTGGGGAGTTGTTTATACAATGTATGTCAGGATTTACACACATTCTTGGCCATTTTATAGCTAGATAGGTGCAGGAATACCACTCTCTATCCATTAAATTCGCTTTTTCTTTGAAAGAAAGCAAATTCTCTTTCACTAGTTAGAATAGGAATTTTTTAAAAAGTAGGATGCCCAGTAGTCATATCCTAAAAGTCCTTGAACCTGCAATGTTAAGAAAGACATTCTGAAAAAAGTTGCCTCTATGTAGTCAAGAATCTTACTTTATCAAGACCCTAATCACACAGAAAGGTCTATTCCTATTCAGGCAGATCCTTCTTTCACTTTCTGCTACGTTTAACAAGCTCAGGATTGAGAAGATAAGGGCCCAATTTTTCACATGGATTCATCATCTCTTGTGATTTAATTCCAAATTTTTATCTTTCTTTCCACCACTGGCAGCATTCAGTTTAAAATACCCTGAAAAAGGTATCTGGCTTTTAGCTAACACTCTATACCAAATAATGAAAATTAATATTGCTAACAAGGGTGAATTTCATCTTCTCGATAATCAGAAGCAAGCAGTGCCTAATTATGATTTCAACTATTGACTGGTGATAAGATAATTCTGTTGCAGCACCTCAACTGTGGGTGATAATAGAAAACATCTGGTAATTTTCATTTCTTTCATAACAGCCTCCTGGAATTTCACCTCTTACCTCCTTACTAAGAAGCAGGTCATTATTTTCTTATCAAATTTCAAGACAACATCTGCTGAATATATTTGTGTGTGTATGTGTTAGGAAGAAAAAAATAGTAACTAATGCCCTTAAGATATATCTTAAAAAGCTGTCATGAGGGCACAGAAATGTCAAAATATATTTTATGATTATACACTTAAAACTTAATTTTAAAAGCTTCTGAAATATCTCAACTTAACAAGAATTGAAGGCAATTAAAATGTGCTGCTGGAGCTTCAGAAGATATTTTCATGCTGAGATCTTTTCTCTCTTACCCCTCAAGGATCGTAGCTTCTTTTTCATGTTGTAAGAAATAGGTGTTCCATTAGCTGACAAGAATTTTTTCTCTCTTACCTTTCTACCTTAGGATGAGATCATGTTCACCTTCAGTTATCATTGGTAATCAGCTTCATACTCATAATGAAATTATCTCCTTGGTACATTATGTAGGAACTTGCTGATTAAGAGTTTTCACTAGAAAATGACTACAGCCAGGCATACACAGCATACCTAGATTATTTTGGACTTCTAAACCTAATGCTGTTGAAGATTAGTAAGTAACCATTAGAAACATTTTCTATAGACATTGATCAAATAACTAAATTTTACCTCTTCTATAAGCTTACTACAGCTGGAGTTTTGAATATTTAAAAATAAGATTTTCCCCTAAATTATACACACACACACACACACACACACACACACACAGAGTATGTATGTGTGTGTGTGTGTATGTATGTGTATGTGTGTATGTATGTGTGTGTGTGTATGTATGTGTGTATGTGTGTGTGTGTGTGTATGTATGTGTGTGTGTGTATGTATGTATGTATGTATGTATATATATATATATATATATATATATATATATATATATATATATAAAATCACTTAATTTAATGGAAAAGGAATAGCTTTTATTTTTTCCCCCAAAAGGAGAAGTAAATTTTAGTGCCATACTCATGATTGGGTAAGAGCCCATATTCAGAATTACATTGTGGCAAGAAGAGCAGCAAAATGTTATTTCTCCATCCTTATTGCTTCTGCCAATAGCCTTGCTGGCGAGGATCAAGCAGCAGGAATATCCATATCCATAGAATATTCAAGCTATCTAATAGATAAAGTGTCTCAGATCCATTGAGAGTTGGATTCCAACTGGGCAAGTCTAGTTAAGGTTCCTGGGGCATGGTCTTGTGGAGTTATCTAGAATGAGTTTGATTCTGTGACTCCTCATGATGTGCACAAGGTCCTTCAAATTGTGAATTCAGTCACCTGTTTTTTAGATCCTGGTCTCACTTGGGCTTGTTAAGGCCATTCTAATTAACATCTACATGAAACTTCTGGATAAAGTAATCCATTGGTTCAGTGTCCAGTATTATGAGTATGCAGATGATAATCAATTATACTTCTTGACTCTGGGCTGCCCAGATGATGCTGTCAATGCTGTGTCCCAGTGTCTGGAGATTGATCAGGTCTGGATGGGAAGAATAGAGTCCAGCTCAATCCTGACAAGACTGAGTTGTTGTGGATATATTCAGCTCCTGAATATGTGGCCTTTTCATCTTTAGTCTCAGATAGAATAGCACTTACCCATTCGATACTGTTGAGTAATTTAGGTATGGTCTTACACTCAGTTCCTGCTTGAAGAGTAGGTGGCAGATGTGATCAGGAGAGCCTTTGCACAGATCTATCTAGTATGCCAGTTGCTCCTATTCCTAAACTAGGAGGGCCTCATCATGCCCTAGTCACTTTACAAAAGAATTTTTGCCATGCACTTTACATGAGACTGCATTGAAGGCCACTTACAGAGTATACCTGGTCTAGAATGAGGTGGCGTGGGCAGTGATAGGCATGTCATAGTATGCCTGTGTGTCACTGCTGCTTCACCAGCTGCATTGTTTGCCAGTTGATCCAGGTGCAATTCAAGGTGATGATTATTACCTATAAAGCCCTTTATGGCATAGGGCCTGGTTATCTGAGGGAGTGCTTAACTCCAATAGTTTCTGCTCATCCAATAAACTTGGACAGAGTAGGTATGCTACTGGTCTCCTCAATTAACAGTGTCATTTTTTGGGACCTAGGAAGCACACTTTCTCTATCAGGGTGCTTGCTCTCTAGAACATCAGAGATCTGTATGGCTTCCACTCTGATGATGTTCCGAAAGTTTCTGAAAACCTTGCGGTATGGTGGTAGTTGATGTCAGGTTCAGCCCAAAGAACTCCCCAAGACAGTGCAGATGCAGTTCTGTTGTGTTTATTAGCTTCCACCTCCAGATAGAATCTCTCCAGATTGAATCTAACTTCCCAAGCCAGCAAGCCACAACACCGTGAATTCCTTAGGGTGGTGCCAGTCTCATCTTCTTAAACTTCCCACGCTCCTGTTGAGGGCTAACGGAATCCTTATCTCCTCGAGCGTGCCCTTCATCCAACCATTCCTTCACATCACCCCTCCCTCCATCTCCATTCTTCCCCTCGGAGTTCTCGTGAGAACTGGTCTCCCGATGCGAGCTGTTGTATTAACTGCCCCATAGCTTTTTGGAGATTATGCAAATCTCCACTTGCTGTTGATATTGTAGCAGGGCTGCCGCCAACAACTGGGGTGTCAAATTTGCCCCCTGGGGATCCGTTGCCATAATTCCAATTCCCCTCTCTTGATGGTAGTATGAGTCTGGAGAGATTGATGTCAGGTTCAGCCCAAAGAACTCCCCGAGACAGCACAGATAGAGTTCTGTTGCATTTATTAGCTTCTACCTCAAGACAGAATCTCTCCAGACTGAATCTAACTTCCCAAGCCAGCAAGCCACAACACTGTGAATTCCTTTGGTGCCAGTCTCACCTTCTTAAACTTCCCACACTCCTGTTGAGGGCTAAGGGGATGATTATCTCCTCGAGCACGCCCTTCATCCAACCATTCCTTCACAGTTGAGCTCCTATTGATTTTTATTTTTTGTGTTCTTATTTTTTTTCTTTCTTTTTTCTTGGATAAACATGATCTTTTTTCATATTTTATTGTTCCTTATTTTTTAAAAAAGTGCAAGCCTCTCAGAGATGTTTGGAATCAGGACAGCTCTACATTTAAAATAATAATAAAAAAATAATGAAATTGCAGACTGGTGGCTCTTTCTGGGGGAATCTAACTTGCCATGATTCAGATTAATATATTCAGAGATATATGTTTGTTGTTTGATTAGGTTTGCAAGAACAGCAGTTATATTTTGGGAATTCACCCCCACCAACAAGAAAAGTTGCACATTTCCCCCTGTATATTAGGGTAGTCCGTTATTATAAAAATGAACAGGAAGCAGATAGGTAGCTATACCTAGGACCACCTGACACATTTCAGAAGAAGAATAGTAGTAGTTCTACTGAAGGGAGGGGTCAATTTGCTTCACCTCCTGTTCTGCCTCTGTGATTTTGACAAAAGTCTTTTAGGAAATTCCTATGAGCATGATATATGCATGACCCTTAGGCACAAAATTTTCAATTTTTCATAAGAATGAAGGTAGGGTTCAGAAAGTTATGATAAATGAAAAATAATTTAACACATGATGGCTCTTCAGTGTTAATTGACATTTTAGCAAAAGATGAATCACCCCTCCAGGTAGGATTCAGAAGGCTCTTTTCAGGACTGCTCAGCCATTAAATTGGACAGTTCATGTTATCAACTCCTAGGCTGGTCTGATTGCACCTTTTTTTACCAAAATTGCCCAAACTTATTAATGCAGGAATGAAGTACCATGTGATCCCAGTTATTTGATATTTCTTCCATTCTTATCTCAAGAACTGTTTCATTGTTGTTATTGTTGTTTTTAAAATAATATGCATAAAGGGTAAAGATTATAAATAATCTATTCTGGCAACATTATTCTGGCTGAGTACATACAAGTGTCCAAGGATGCTTACATTGGCAATACTAGATTTTTATTCTCCCCCCCCCCTTCTGGAAGTTTTGTTGTTGTTGTTGTGAAGTTAAGTTGTGTCTGACTCTTCGTGACCCCATGAACCATATTGCGCCAGGCCTTCCTGTCCTTCACTTCCTCCCTGAGTTTGCTTAGTTTCATGCTCATTGCTTCAGTGATGCTATCTAACCATCTCATCCTCTGCCGTCCTCTTCTCCTTTTGCCTTCAATCTTTCCCAGCATCAGGGTCTTTTCCAAAGAGTCCTCTCTTCACATTAGGTGACCAAAGTATCTGAGCTTGAGCTTTATTATCAATCCTTCCAATGAGCAATCAGGGTTGATTTCCTTTAAGATTGACTGGTTTGACCTCCTAGCAGTCCAGGGGACTCTTAGGAGTCTTCTCCAGCACGACAGTTCAAAGGCATCAATTCTTCGGCGCTCAGCCTTCTTTATAGTCCAGCTCTCACAGCCATACATTACTACTGGAAAAACCATAGCTTTGACTATGCAGATTGTTGTCGGCCAGGTGATGTCTCTGCTTTTTAATATGCTATCTAGGTTTGTCATAGCTTTCCTCCCAAGGAGCAAGCATCTCTTAATTGTATGGCTGCAGTCTCTGTCTGCGGTGATCTTGGAGCCCAAATAAAAGAAGTTTGTTACTGCCTCCATTTCTACCCCTTCTATTTGCCAGGAATTGATGGGTCCAGATGCCATGATCTTAGTTTTTTTAACACTGAGTTTCAAGCCAGCTTTTGCACTCTCCTCTTTCACCCTCATCAAGAAGCTCTTTAGTTCTTCTTCACTTTCTGCCATTAGGGTGGTATCATCTGCATATCTGAGGTTATTGATGATTCTCCCTGCAATCTTAATTCCGGCTTGTGATTCTTCCAACCTGGCATTTCTCATGATGTACTCTGCATATAGGTTAAATAAGCAGGGTGAAGTATACAGCCTTGTTGTACTCCTTTCCCTATTTTGAACCAATCGGTTGTTCCGTGACTGGTTCTAACTGTTGCTTCTTGGCCCACATACAGATTTCTCAGGAGACAGGTAAGATGGTCTGGTACCCCCATCTCTTTAAGAATTTGCCACAGTTTGTTGTGATCCACACAATCAAAGCTTTTGCATAGTCAATGAAGCAGAAGTAGATGTTTTTCTGGAACTCTCGTGCTTTCTCCATGATCCAGTGAATGTTGGCAATTTGATCTCTAGTTCCTCTGCCTCTTCGAAACCCAGCTTGTACATCCGGTAGTTCTCGGTTCACATACTGCTGAAGCCTAGCTTGTAGGATTTTGAGCATAACCTTGCTAGCATATGAAATGAGTGCAATTGTGCGATAGTTTGAGCATTCTTCGGCATTGCCCTTCTTTGGAATTGGAACGTAAACTGATCTTTTCCAATCCCGTGGCCACTGTTGCGTTTTCCAAACTTGCTGGCACATTGAGTGCTGCACTTTAACAGCATCAACTTTTAGTATTTTAAATAACTCAGCTGGAATACTGTCATCTCCACTAGCTTTGTTGTTAGTAATGCTTCCTAAGGCCCACTTGACTTTGCTCTCTAGGATGTCTGGCTCAAGGTCAGTGATCACATCAGCATGAACATCAGGGGCATTAAGATATTTCTTGTATAGTTCTTCGGCGTATTCTTGCCACCTCTTCTTAATCTCTTCTGCTTCTGTTAGGTCCCTGCCTTTTTTGACCTTTATCATACCCATCTTTGCACTAAACGTTCCTTTGATATCTCCAATTTTCTTGAAGAGTTCTCTAGTCTTCCCCATTCTATTGTTTTCCTCAATTTCTTTGCATTGTTCATTTAAGAAGGCCTTCTTATCTCTCCTTGCTATTCTCTGGGAATCTGCATTCAGTTGCTTATATCTTTCCCTTTCACCCTTGCTTTTCACATTCCTTCTTTCCACAGCTATTTGTAAAGCCTCATCAGACAGCCATTTTGCTTTCTTGCATTTCTTTCTCTTTGGGACGGTTTTAATTGCTGCCTCCTGTACAATGTTACAGACCTCCATCCATAGTTCTTCAGGCACTCTATCTACCAAATCTAATCCCCTAAATCTATTCATCACCTTCACTGTGTACTCACAAGGAATATGATCTAAGTCATACCTGAGTGGTCTAGTGGTTTTTCCTACGCTCTTCAATTTAAGCCTAAATTTTACAGTCAGCTCCTGGTCTTGTTTTTGCTGTCTGTATAGAGCTTCTCCATCTTTGGCTGCAAAGTATATAATCAATCTCATTTCAGTATTGACCATCTGGTGATGTCCATGTGTAGAGTCGTCTCTTGTGTTGTTGGAAAAGAGTGTTTACTATGACTAGCTTGTTCTCTTGACAGAACTCTATTACCCTTTGCCCTGCTTCATTTTGTACTCCAAGGCCAAACTTACCTGTTATTCCGGGTATTCCTTGACTTCCTACTTTAGCACTCCAATCCCCTATGATGAAAAGGACATCTTTTTTTGGTGCTAGTTCTAGAAGGTGTTGTAGGTCTTCATAGAAGCGGTCAACTTCAGCTTCTTTGGCATCAGTGGTTGGGGCATAGACTTGGATTACTGTAATGTTGAATGGTTTGCCTTGGATTCGCACTGAGATCATTCTGTCGTTTTTGAGGTTGTACCCCATTACTGCCTTTTCCACTCTCTTATTGACTATGAATGCTACTCCATTTCTTCTAAGGGTTTCTTGCCCACAGTAGTAGATATAATGGGCACCTATTCCCATCCATTTCAATTCACTGATTCCCAAGATGTCGATGTTCAATCTTGTCATCTCATCTTTGACCACATCCAGCTTGCCTTGGTTCATAGATCTTACATTCCAGGTACCTATACAATATTGTTCTTTACAGCATTGGACCTTCTTTTCGCTTCCAGATACATCCACAACTGAATGTCCTTTCGGCTTTGGCCCAGCCACTTCACTCTTTCTGGAGCTACTTGGAATTGCCCTCCGCTCTTCCCCAGTAGCATATTGGACACCCTTCCGATCTGAGGGGCTCATCTTCCGGCATCATATCTTTTATTCTTTTGACATTGTCCATGGGGTTTTCTTGGCAAGGATACTGGAGTGGGTTGCCATTTCCTTCTCCGGTGGACCACATTTTGTCAGAACTCTCTGTCATGACCTGTCCGTCTTGGGTGGCCCTGCACAGTATAGCTCATGGCTTAACTGAGTTACGCAAGTCCCTTCACCATGACAAGGCAATGATGCATGAAGGGGCTTCTGGAAGTAGGTTTCCTTATTATTGCTCTTTTATTACATCCTCCCTGTTAAAAGTCTCAGTTGTATATTGTTATGTAGACTATAAAGTCTCACTGATTTTGGAGTGATTTACTTGGGACTAGTCTTTATTCTACCTTTTATGCTGATTTCTTATTTTACCCTTTTCTCTTGGACCAAGATTCTCTCGATCTTAGATTTTCATAATTATTTTTTCTACTTTCACTTTATAATGTGTCACACAGCAAATTACATGCTTTTCTTCACCTACCTCTGCTGCAAATACAGCTATAATTTAGATATCTAAGCAATGCTTTCTCCCCCTTAATTTTATTCCCACCATTGTTCTACTTCCTGAAAGTGTGGTTTTTAAGCTATACCATAAGAGGACTGCTGTGCATTCTTCTGTTTTATTAGTAGGTTTCTCATACCTTTCCTCAATCTCCCTTTCCTGGGAGTGAGGGACTTCTTGCTCTTCCTTGCATACAATTGGATAAGGCAAATCCAAAAGCAAGGCAGTGAGGAAGTTTTAGAACTGCCTGGAACATGAGAACAAAACTTGGCTTCAAATTAAAAGAAAATAACTTATTAAATTATTAAATAAGAAATAAAATGGGACAATGGAATGGGGAGTTGACAATAAGTGCTAAAAACTATGTTAACCCATACCAAATTCTTGGAGAGTTTGTGTGTTTGTGTGGACTGTGTTCCAAACTTCTTCAAAGTGATAAAGTTGCCACAGGGACCAAGATGGCAATTGTTTACTGATAACTCATTGTGACAGATTCCTCTGATAGAGGGAACTAATATCTCCTGTAGATATTAAAGCAGGTTTGTAAGGGGGAAAAATGTGCTCTTTCAAATAGTCTAATCCAAACTGTACAGGAATTCATAAATCATATTAATTCTTTGCATGGTGCCAGGCAACAGAACAGTAGCCAGAGCAGAGGAGCTATTTTAATAGGGAAGTCACGTGTTCCATATGACCAGCTGTGTTCAGTAGTCTATCTGCAATATTTCTGAACTGTTTTCAGAGGTAATACCCATCAGGATGAAATTTAGGAATACAATTTTTTAAGTTCCTATTTATGTTGATTAGATTTATAGCTATGTGTACAAGGTAAAAATATAATCTCAGGATCAGTACAGTCAAAGCTAAAAGCTAGTTTTCTCCCATTTTAAGACAAGGAAATAGGTTATTAAGAGTTCAGTGTTACCTATTTCTGGATGTCATGATCACTCACGCATATTGCAGCTTTGACGATCTGGAAGTGGGTTTGAGATTTTGCCTATCTTGGTAAAAAGACAGTTGTATAAAACAAAAATCAGTATTTTGCAAAAATAATGCTCAGAATATTTATGATAGATGATTTTACCTAGCTTTCCTCATGTTTTATGACACATGGCTGAGAGCAGTTGGTTTATTATGTGTAAAAGGTACACTTATTTGAACAGTGAAACAAAGCACTATGTGATTATTTTGATCTTCTGCATTTTTAAAATCAGAGCATTCCAAAAATCCTCCATCATTCAGATTATTTCAAAGTTTAAACTCTTCCACCTTCATCAAAATACCATCTTGTGTGTGTGTGTGTGTGTTTTAACAATAATATATCTGATGTTGTTCCATGGTTGTTTTCAAATTATGTTCTCCCTAATTCTGAGTTTCTCCAGACACTTATAATGATTTGTAATTTAGCAAGGTTTATTGGAAAAGAAGGGTCCCTGAAAAGTATAAATACATATGATGGGTATTATAATATGCAGTTTTGCTTCCAGTAAGAGTACTGTAAAATCCCTGAGATCAGGGTTTGCAACTTCTTCTGGCCTTTTGAGTGGTATGCTGAGAGTAAATAGTCCTGAGACCCAGGCAAAAATAAGCTCTCAGTTTAGCAACATTTTCCTTTTAACATTTCCAGTTGAATTACAATTTCTGGAAGTTACTTGGTACCCCTTGCACAATTTTCAGAGATAAGATGTAGCCTTAGGTCTCAGGTTGTGCACCTCTGCCTTGTAAATTAGCAAAGCTTATTTGTTGAAAAGGAGACTAGCCTCCTTAGGCAGGTTAGTGGTGCTTTGGAGAAAGGAAGCAAAGACAAACAAACAAACAAACAAACAGAAAAGCAAGTGTGTTATCCATTTCCAAAGTCACTATTAAAGAACCCCCACCATCCAGTCTTCCATCTGTCTCAACTGCTCTGTAATAGCAAATGTCTCTTTTTGTCCACAAAACTGTCTTATGACTCACTGCTACTATGAGACTGGGTTAGCTGGAAATTAAGCAATGTTATCATTAATAAGATGATTTGGTCCAAAATGAAGGAAGCTAGAAGTCATACTAACAAAAATGGAAAGGTCTGTGTTCTATTGTACTAAGGGAAGTCACAACATTTTTTGCTTTGAACCTTGAAATGATATAATTCATCCAAAAGGTTTTCATGACAGAACTTTCAGTGGCAGTAAATACAGTCTATTAATATCCACCATCCTCAAAAAGTTCATGCAAATTTTATTCAACTGGAAATGTTGCATTAAAATCATTAAATGGTACATTAAAATCAGCATATACTTGGTGAAAATGCTGGAAAATTGGGTAAGTGCTTATGGGAAAAGGCATACATTGGGGGTACATTTTATTGAAAAATTGGCATGGCATATTATGGAAAGATGTATCTAAAAGCTATATGATAGCAATTACAGATTTTCCAGGTGTGTGTGTGTGTGTGTGTGTGTGTGTGTGTGAATGGATAAATTGAGAAACTGACCCAGAATGGAATAATATATGATTATAAGTGGGTTCGTTGTTGATGAATTGATGGTGATCTGCATATCTCCAGAGCTATTCCATTCATTTCAGTTCAAGAATTGTAGCAGTCCCTGTTACTGAAATGAATGGGTTCTGTCCAGTTTAGCGGCCAGTCTTTGCTAACTCTATCAACATGTCAATCAACCATATTCCTCACCTCTTGAATCTCGCATTGGCTTTTTGCTTGTCTTTCATTAGGTTGATTTTTGTTCAGCTATGGAAATCCTGAGGAAGATTAGAATGCCTTCCCCAAAACAAACAGCAGAAGAGATTGAAAACTAAAAAAAACATTAAATGTTCATGAACTTTCTCCTTGGAAAATGACTGTTGAACAAGTCAAACTAAGTACTATTATCCTAGATGTTATGTTGATATGGTTTGATTCTTAATTCCACCAGAAGCTAAATAGAAAAGCTGGTTAATGGCTTGCTATGCTAAACAAATATTGCTTGTTATGCAGGTTCATGCTCTAATCTATGATTTTCATTAGGAGATTTGTTGTAAACACTAGCTTAGACACAATAACAAACTAACAAAATAAGCCATGAATACTTTAGGGAATCCAAGCCTGTAATCTTGAGGCCTACCGTTATACAGGAGAGAATATATTATTTGTTGGCATTAACAACTTTCAAGTAAATACTTTTTATTTTACAATTGTGTGGATTTTTTTATAGGAGGATAATTAGCATTAGCAGTTTGTAATGGATGTTTTTGTTTTTAGGTGTATGTTAACAGTGTATCTTCATCTAGTAACATAAGATTTCAGCTGCAAAGACTAGATTAATGTATTTTCAACTATAAGTAGCTCCAAATCAAATTCAGTGCTAATCAGTGGTTCAAAGGATAGATTAGTAGAACAATGAATGCCATTAACCTTTCAAGTGCTGTCATTATAGAGAATTCCCTGCAGAGATACCCTCCAGGATAGAAATGTGATATATCCACCTAAAATACTGCCATGGTTAAATAATGGGTTTTTATGTTTTTTTTTTTTTTTTAATAGACAGAAGACATTGGATTTAAGCATACCTCTGGATTTTTGCAAATTGCAAATATTCTCCTTGAAGTTTCAATTATTCACTGTGTGTGAATCATTGAGAGGAGCCCTTTGGGAAGTGATGAAAGCACCACATTCTCTTGAAGTCTTGCCCTCTGAGATTGTCACCAAAACACCCCCAAAACACCCCTCCAAATGATTTAGATAGCCCAAATCTGTAGAAATAAATATAATTTTAAAGCATTCTCTCTTCAAGTATTTTGTATTTTGTTTCCCAAATAGTACCTATAGTCAACAGGTTAGATAAAATATCCTTAATTTTTTTGAAAAAAGCCATTGATTCATGACGTACTTTGCCAAAATATATAGATTAAATACACACATTTATTTACCTTTATTTATTTAATCAATTTATACAGCTGCCCACCTCAACAAGTGACTCTAGGTGGCAAACAATGTTAAAATTAAAAACAATGACGTTGACAACTACAAAAATTAAAATACATAGCAGCCGAGAGAAACAATAATTAATCAATAACACAACCAGGAGACACACACTCCTGGTGTCACACACTTGGGGCCTCAGGCCCAGCCCCAGAACTAGGCTTTTTGGGTTTTGCAAAAGGCCAGCACGGCTGGGGCCAATCTAATCTCCAGAGCGAGGGTGCTACAGAGAAAAGGCTCTCCTCCTGGACCCTGCCAGCCTGCATTCATTAGGCAACATAACCTAGAGCATACCCATCCTGGAAGACTGGATCAGATAGGTAGAAACAACCGGAGAGAGATTATATCTTAAGTAACCCAGTCAGCAAGCCATGAAGGGCTTTAAAGGTGACAACCAGCACCTTGAATTGGCACACATTGGCAACCAATGCAGTTCAGAAAGTAGTCATGTTATATGCACTTAGTAACTAGATCCATTTATTACCCATGCTGCCGCATTCTGCACCAGTTGAAGTTTCTGAATGTTCTTCAAGGGCAGCCCCACAAAGAGCACATTGCAGTAGTCCAGATTGGAGATCACAAGGGCATGAATGACAGTGAACAGGGCTTCCTGGTCCAGCAAAGACCCTGCTAGTCACAACTGCCACCTGCTGTTGAAGCAGGAGCCATGAGTCCAGGAGGACTGCCAGGTTGCATACTGGGTCTGTCTGAGGCAGTGCCACCTCATCCACAACCAAAGATGGAAGATCGTTGGTACTAGAAGGTCCAAACATCCAAATCCACTCAATCTTGCTTGGGTTGAGCTAAAGCCTGTTGTGCCCCATCCAGGCCCCTACAACCTCCAGGCACTGGGACAAGACATCCAGAGCATCACTCAGGCAGTCTGGGGTAGAGATGTAAATATGGGTATCATCAGCGTACTGGTGATACCTTACTCCAAATTGTTGGATGACCTCACCCAGCAGCTTCATGTAGATGTTAAACAGGAGGGGAAAGATAACTGAGCCCTGTGGGACCCCACAAAGTAGAGGCCATTGGCTGGTCCTCTCCCCCCCCCCCATCAACACCAATTGAAACCAGCTCCAGAGGAAGGAGGAGAACTAGCACAACACAGTGCCTCCTACCCCCAACTCCCAGAACTGGTCCAGAAGGATCTATGATTGATGGTATTGAAAGCTGCTGAGAGGTCAAGAGCAGCAAGGATGGATGCAGCACCCCCATCCTGCCAGAGGTCATCCAGGAGTGCAGTCAAGGCCATCTTGGTCCCTTACCCAGGTCTGAATCCTAATTGAAAAGGGTCTAGATAATTCATTTCATCCAGAGTCCTCTGAAGCTGCAGTGTGACCATCTTCTCCACAACCTTAGCTAAAAAGAAAAGATTGGCAACTGGGCAAAAATTGTCCAGACTAGTTGGATTGAGTGATGGTCCTTGAGAAGGGGATGCACCACTGCTTCCTTAAGAGGTGGTGGGACTACCCCCTCCTCAAAGAGGAATTAACCACTGCCTGGACCCAATCACATGTCCCCTCTCAGAAGAGGAAGGGCATGGACCTAATGCAAAGGTGGCCGAACTAACAGCTGCAAGAACTCTGTCTACTGCCTCAGGCTTAACAGGATCAAACTCTTCCCAGATAACCATGCAAGACCCAGCACTCATAGCCTCCACTGGCCCTGCCACATACATACACATACAAGGTAGGAAAGCATTCAGAGTATAATTTATTGAATTCTTTCCAAGTCCTTTATCAGTAGTGGCTGTAGAAGGTATGTGTGTGTGTGTGTGTGTGTATACACACACATGTTTAACAAAGTAATGTGTTAGTTCTGTATGTGTTTGTGTGTGTACTAGGAATTGTAGGCCAGGGTGCATATGCATTGCTTTGGGTCACATAACCAGGCACAAGGACCCTGTAGAGTGGAATGATTGCCAACTACTCCAAACCACTATATCTTCCCATAGAGATGCACTGGAGGATTTTTTTTCCCTTCCATTTTTGAATTCAGTATTTCCTTTGCCAGCTTCTCTTGCCACCAAATATAGTTCAATCCTGTTCTGTCCTGTTTGCCTAGATTTGCCTTATACTGCTGACGGAGTCCTGAATGGCTTTTTATAACTTCTGTCTAACATTCTGTTGGGTTGGAAAGAATAAAAAACTAGTACCTCATGTGAAATATGGCAAAAGAATAGTTAATTGTTGTTACTCTTTCTAACAATTTTTTTTAAAAATCAAAATAGCAAGATGATGATGATACATGAATCTCCAGTTGTTTTTGTCCTGGGTGTTCCATCATTTTGAAAACATTGTTGATATAAGGAATGATGATAAATGGTTCATCCCACTGAATTAAAGAAAAAGGAAAATATTGCAAGCAAAAGTGCTTTGCACAGTAGTGACATATACACTTCCCTCACTTAATATACTGTATCATTATGCTGTGGCTATTGATGATGGGTAGAAGTCAAAATGGTCTTTGCTTGATAAATAAGGATTAGCTTGTATAGCATAGTAAAATAGGATGTCTCGTATATTTTATTAATAAAAATAACTATTGTATTGCTTTTATTTACCTTTTATATTCACCTTCAAACTCTTTAACTGCATACAGTTAAAAATATAATATTTCATGTGTTTTCAAAGGATATAATATTTTGAATATTAACAACTGCAACTGGTTTAAATCCATGTAGTATTTTAACATTAAAATGCATCCAAAATACTTGTGTATAAAGAACCTAGTAGTATTAAAATATTAATTTTTTATAACTTCTACTAAGAACGTATAGGCACTTACAGACAGCATATTCACAAGCTCTTGATTCTCAGATATAAATATATTAGAAGATGACAAACATAATGCTATATTTGGTTATATTAGAAATGTACTTCTTATCTAATATACAGTCATTATGAATATAAATTTTTATATAAATATAAGAGACTGTGCATACTTGTTTAGAGGAAGAAAGTTATGTTCATATGTTCATATAAAAATAGAGGCATCTGATGTCCAAACCAGCACTTGGATACCAACTGGGTGACTTTGGCCAGACACACGTTCTCAACCTAAACTACTCATAAATTTGTTGTTTTGGGATTAAATGGCGGGACAGCCTCATGTAAGAATTCCTGGGAAAAGTTGAGAAATAACGAATGAATAATGATTAAATAATAAAATATCTGAACTGCAGTAATACTGATGGAGAATTCTTTAATATTCACATCTATCAAAATAGTATATACAGTCAACCTTCCCTGAAGCTCTCACAGCAGAGAGATAAAGATATTATGAGGTTTTACATGACTTCCATCCCCTTCTTGGGAGGGGGATTTCTCTATTTTTACACAATGTCTATCCTGTGTAGTGTTTGTCAGTTCATGTTCACAATTGATTATACTTATTTTAGTTGCTGATCTCTGGTATTTGTATCTAAAACTAGGTAATGGTTTCAGATATGAACTTCATTTTCAGCAATTCATAGTATTCCAGTCTTTGAAAAGTAGCATGTAAAAAAACAGAGCAAATTGAATGTGTATACACACTTGCAAAAAGTTATGGAAAATACTTTCAACAGTGAAGAATTTCTCTGTGTAACACTGTAATGGCCATGAAATTACTTTATTAATATTCTGTGACATTTTAAACCTTACTGACCTTCCTTTCTTATTTGTTATATTTACATTTTTCCTTTCTTCTAGGAACTCAGATTAACACAGTATGGTTTCAACCCCCTTTTATCCTCACACAAACCTGGTAAAGTAGATGAGGCAAGAAATAATAGCTGGTCCACAATTACCCAGTGAGCTTCATAGATGAATCAACATTTTGTGGGAATGGACTTTCATTTTTTTTCCACCTGCAAGGAGAGTGGTCAGTGACGGAATGATATCACAATAGGTGGTGGGACTGAAATATTTGGTCCATGGAGTTGTGTTGTACGGATTTAGAAGTGAAATTATCATTTCCTATTCCTCGGGATTAGTATTATTACAATATATTCCTCTAACACAAGTTTTACAATATAACAACTTCTAATCAGTATTACATTGTTTCCACATAGATAATAAAAAATAATAAAAAACTAGAAACCATCACAAACCAACATTATATTTTAACTTCGTCATCATTCTACCACCATCATCCCTAATACTATAAATTTCACTGGAGGCTGTCCGTATGTTTTGTTTCAATCCATCATGTACCCTCATACCTAGGGTTATACCTCTACCTTTAATTACTGAAGTGGCTAGATTTCTTTATAATGAGGCTTGTTACTGTAAACCTGCAATAAAATGGAATTGCTACAAGAATGGGTCCAGTTCTTAACTGAAGGGGAAAAAAAAAAAGCACTGTTATGTATCAGTTGATATAGATCTGGCAGAATGGGTAGGCTACAGGTCCCCTTGATTAAATGGTGTCTTCTATTGGGACCTTGGAAGCATGCCTTCTCTGTCATAGCACCTACCCTCTGGAACAGCATCCCCCTAAGAGATCCATATGGCCCCCACCATGATGATGTTCACTAAATTCTTGGCTATTCCCCTAGTCCTTGGAATAAGGTGGCTGCTGAGCCCCTGTAGATTATCTTTGTGTATGATTTTATTTCTGAACATATATTATCTGTTTATTTTATTTTTTCTTATTTTTAAAATGTCAACTGCTCAGAGTTGTCTGGAGTCGGGTGGTCTCTAAATAATATAAATAAATAAAATGTAAGGTGAGTTTGAAAATGTACTGAATGCTTTCCAAGGTTTCACAGGAAGCATCACAAGTACATATTCCCAAATTTAAATACTGAGGTCATATTCTGGAGAAGGAGGAACCAGATATAAGTGCTGTGCTTGAATTTCAGCCTTTAGCTTGCAAATTTATCTCGCAAAATGTTGAACGTACTTCATTTGCTAGTTTTATTTCTTCTGAAAACTTTCATTTTAATATTTTAATATTGAAAAATGTATCTGAACCTATTAACCATTCCAAATGAGGCCTTTCTAAGTTTTCCCTTAAAAAAAAAAAGAATTAGCAACTCAACTATAGCACACTTTAGGAAAATAATTTTAAAGTAATTAGAGTAAACAAAGCATTTGTGGGTGATGTGAATTCAGCTTAATTTGCCCTTCATGTTCTTTTTATGGGAAAAAGATTGGGGAGTAATGTAACTACTAACTAACATTGAAAATGCATATATATTTTTTAAAATGACAAAACTGTTCAGTATTCTTCCCACTGTGAAAAATTTCAAGTTATTAAGATATGAAAAGACAGTTAAAACAAAATTGTTATTTCAGTAACATCTAAACTTCTTTTCACCAGGACCTTTTTATATATAGTGAAAGTATATAAAGAAATTCATTTAGCAATGCAATTCTAATGCTTCACCAGAGCACTTCAAAGTTGGAATTCTTCACATAGGTGAAAACTAGGCCATTGCAGGCTGGTAGGACAGCAGTGAAGACAGACAGACGTTTGCATTTTATCCATCCTCTTCCTTTAAAACAAAAATAAATTCCACTGCACACCGTGGCAGGAAACATATTAAGGTAAACTAATAAGTGGTATAAAGGAAATATCAACGTGTAGTGAGAGGACTCTTGTTTTCCTGGTTATGATTTGATTGAATAATTTTGATGAGGGGAATCTAGGAAGGTCCTTTGCCTGTATCTTAAAAACAAACTAACAGATAAAATGGGACAACAACATAGAACATTTACCACAGATGAGAACGGGGGACAGAATTCTAAAATGCAAGATAAAGCAAGGAACCTCTGAAGCTGGTTGCAGGGAATATCAGGACCCTATACTCTTAACATTAACTGAAAGAACCTCCAGTTAGCTACAAACGTGATATATAGTTAATAGTTCATTTTAGGGAATTTTCACACCACTCCCATTTTTCCATCTCACAAACACTTTCAGACCAACTTTCAATTATGTTCATTATAGACAACCTTGAAGAGTTGAGGGCACAGAATTTATTCTCCAACACCTCTTCCAGCTGTCTTATGGGAACACACAAAAATTGGTTAGTACTCTATCCAGTCTGTATCATTGTGCTTAGCTTCTGTTCCATTTTGTTCAGTGTCTTAAAGCACACACACACACATACTCCCCCAACCAGTCACTATGTGGGGGAAATGCAAAGCTACTGCTATAGACTATCAGAAGGTTGACGAAAGTTTAGTATAGTATCTAAGTGCTGTGGGGAGGGAAAGAACTAGCAAGCCAAGAAATAGCCTGAAGTAAGAGTTCCTGCCAATGCGAAACCACTCACCCCCTCCCCCAATCCTGGTGCCTCCAAGCAAAACTCTCCTCACAGTAATTCCACTTGTGATACAGAGAGACTAGAAGTTAATTAACTCAGCTGCCTAATGAACACAACCAGGCTGGATCACAGAGGCTTGGAATTATCCAGGAGCTGTGCAAATGTTACATGTAAAGGTACCTTTAGATTTAAACATCTTTATATCCTCTGCAATTTGATGGAGAGAGGAGCTTTTAAATTATCTGCTTTCTTTTAAAATGCAAATACTAAGTTATGAGTGATAGTTGTATTTACATATACATCTAATTAGTGCCACTTATATCTTGCATTATTGACTTTCTTTGGTTATGTGCCTTATTAATGGGCACAGTATATTTTAAGTAGCTCTGGATCTGTTTTCAGAATAATTATTTTTCTATTCTGCCTCCCTCTTTTGCAAAAAGCAAATACAGCTGGAAGAGCACTTGTTCAGTTCCCCTACAAATAAATTAGCAGGATTAATGTGGAACTTAATACCACTGGACATATCTACCATCATACCACATGACCTTGTAGGTTCTAAGTAATTACCAGCTGAATGCTAATGCAGCGATTATTGTATTGGTGAAATAATGGCACAGGGTGAAGTGAAAGGCATTCAAATTTCAATGAGTTTTGCAGAGCTCAAAACAGAAATGCTGTTTTATATTACTGCTGTATGGTTTGTACTTGGATATAACTGAATCTCAGATAAAGCTTTTTAATATTCCACTTGGTGAACAAAGGAGAAGAGTGTTCTATTAAGGTGGCAAAGCGAGATTTAAAAAGAAGGGAGAAAATAGCCACAGATACATGCACTGGCCTGTTCTGTGAAAATAATGTCACTTTTACTAAGCTAAAAGATATGCTGCACTTTCCCACCTCACCCCCCTCTCCAATTTGGTGCATTACTCTAAACAGATAAAGATGCAGGCAATGGATCTCTAAATTGAGGCTTATATAATTGACAGGCAAAGACTGAGAATTAAGCAGTGGGGTAGAAGTGAAGCAAATGGAAGAGCTATTCATTCATCTGGTGTTCAATGTTGATGGCCTCTCAAAGCAATTTGATGGGCAGAACTTTTACCAATAGCACTAGACATTCACAAACAAGTTTATTCAAACACTGAAACCCCATGCATATTTACAGGTAAGGAATGCTTCAATTCTGGGAACATACCCCATTGATTTGGGTAGCATTTATTTCTCAGTGAATATGTAGAACAGAGGCTGGCAACCTTTCTAAGCACCACATGCCAAAATAAATAAGTATGGCTGGAATCTTCTGAGATCATCACATCTTGTGAAATATTGGCAATATCACCTCTAAAATCTCATGAAAAGGCTAACATTCCTGCCATTCTATTTTTTAAGCTTCATTTTTATCCTCTTTTGTGGTTTTTCAGATGCAACCTGGTGGTGCTAATATAGCTTTGGTACCTGTGGATGTCATCTTGCCAATACCTAATATATATAATATAAACACTTAGTGCTGAGAAGTAGGACCCAATCATTTCTGTGCAAGCAGTCTGTATTGTTCTGTCCCCAGCCCAGGAAGGCTGGGTCACAGGTTCTTCTGGATTTGGAAACAAGGGCCACTCACTATGAATACTTGAGACTTTATTCCAAGGAAGCATAAGAAACTAGGGTAATAACATAACACAAGACAGCAATCAAATAATATTCAAGAATACAAAGGAAAAAAAAAAGAAAAAAATGGGTTTAGACTTTGACAAAATGGAATAATTGATCCATAGGGTCTGAGACCTGGCAAGTATAGATGCTCCTTTCTTCTTCACCTTTCATCTCTCTCACCTTGCTCAGACTATGTGAGGTAATAGGTGAAGAGGGTGAGGGAAGTGGCTTTTTCAAAGGTCTTTAATTCTATGCATCAGCGATTCTTGAATTTGGAGACCTAGGAGCTTTGTAAGAGCCACCTTTCCCCATTCACTTGCCACCTATACCTATTAGTGACTAAGAACCTCATCTAAAAGCTGTAAGATGCTTCTACTTCACCACTAGCTGCCCTTCAGTTTTGGCTGGGGGAGGGGGTGCTTATTTTTTTCAAATTAAGATTGTGGGGATGTTTTGTTTTGTTTTGTTTTTTGTTTTTGTTTTTTATATATACAGAAGATTGTTCTGGCAAATCCCAAATTGTTTTTGTATAGTTCTCAAATTTAATTAGTTTCTCAGTTCAAAATTTTGGATGTAATTGTTTATTGCAAGTTGATTTGGGTTTTATATGTTCAGAATGTTGAGAATAAGTGTAAATCACATATTCAATTATTGCATAGTATTGCTGGGATTCTATGCGAGGCAGATTGAAAGTGTCTTTCAGTGATACATTGTGCCCTTCATTGGAGTATGTCTTCTAAGGCAGTTTTACATATGTTGGATTTAATTCAAATTGAGGCCTTTCATATTATTTCTGGTGCATTTGTTACTACCCTTGTAGTGTGTTTAGGAATGTGGTAGAAGAATTACAAGTGGCTTTCTTGGCATCAAGAAAAATAAATCACTGGAATAGGTTACAGTGATTGACTTTTGGAACTTGGGGTAGTATGCACATTATCTGTTGAGTATTTGGTGATTCTAATACATTTTTGGATGCCCACTGAGCTCATGTTGTTCAGTTGCTTCTTGGCCTGAATTGGATACTTAAAGGCTGTCATGTCCTTGTATCTAGTCTGGCTTCAAGATCTTCCTAGGGTTTTTATGGGGTGCGTGTGGAAGAATTCTGTTTCATGATTGAATTTTGTCATTAAGTCTTTAGTTTTTGATCAGCTTTTTTTGGTAAAGAAAGGATTTTTGTAAAATATATACTGATGGATCAAAGGCTGCACATGGTGGTAGGGTTTTGGCTGCATTTGTTGTTCCTAGGCTGAAAGCAGAAAAGGACTTTTGGCTGATGAGTGGGATTAATATCATGATGGCTGAATTAAGTGCAACTTATTTGGCTTTGGAATGGTTATTACATTTGTATCCTGGGAATTTTGTGATACTGTTGGATCCCTTTCTGGTTTGCAGGCTATACAAGTGGGTGGGTTTGGAGGACAGGCATCAGTGGTAACTGCAATTTGGAGTTTGAATAATATTCCTACTTCCCAGAATTTTCATGTTAGATTTTGATGGATTCCATATCATGTGGTATTTTTGAGAATGAATTAGTGGACACAGCTGCTAAATCAGCACTGGATAATTCAGATTTGGATTGTAGGGTGCCTTTTGGGGCCAAGGAGGTTAGGAATTGGGTTAAATGTGAGAAACATCTGACTGAAGGAATGGCATGTTGACGTTATTGGCTGAAAGGTGTATTCATTTTTTCCATAGATTGGTGATTTTTGGCTTCATGATATTTCTGGCAGAGCCCACCATGCTTCTTTATCGAAGGTCCTATCTGAACATTCCTCTACAAACAAAGTTGTTTATTATTGAAAAGGTGGATGATAATTTCTCTGGTTTGTGGAGCCATTGAAACTATTAACTATTTCCTGTGGGGCTGTGTTCACTTTCTTGCTGAATGAGATTTCCCCCTTTTTTTTGTCAATTCCTATTATTGTTTCCTCTATTTCATCAGTGTAGGATCTGTTTGAGGATCACCACTATTAGTCATTAGCTAGAAATAATCTGTGAAAATTTCTTCAACCGTCCCACCTCCATGAAACATTGTAGTGTTATCCAAGGTTTTCTAATTAGTGACATTAGTAGGACCTTCCAGTTTTGTATACCATTAGCCCTTGAGAAGGAGAAGGAGAAGGAGAAGGAGAAGGAGAAGGAGAAGGAGAAGGAGAAGGAGAAGGAGAAGGAGAAGGAGAAGGAGAAGGAGAAGGAGTCTAGCATCTTATTGATACTACACAGATTAAGTTCCAAATTTTGATTGACTAGAACACACTAATATGAAATAAAATGAACTGTAAAAACTGGTCAATTTCCTACCATTCTCATTGCAAAATACTTTTTCTATAGACTCTACTAGTCTATACAGAAGGCTCACTGATATTTTGTGAGATGAAAGACAAGGCATCAACTAAATGATGTAGCCTCTGTTTTGCATGTAAATAATCCCAAATTTAACCCTTAGCTTGTGCAGATAGTTTCATGAAAGATTCCATTTTGAAACCCTGGAGAGCTGATACTAGTCAGTGTAGTTAATACTGATGGTCTGACTTGGTAGAAGGCAGCTTTATACATTCTTCTTCTACACCATGAGACCCTCTGCCTGAGAAATCATGTGAAACTGTCAAATCTGTGAAACAAATGGCATTGCCCAAAAATTGCCTGTGTGGATCAGCTCTCACAGAAGCACTACACTTCACCAAAGGTTATACAGCAAAGTGAAATGGTGCAATTATGCCATTATTTAAAAGCAGAGTACCACATTGCTTCACAATTTGAACCCCTGATGAAGTGAAACATTCCTTTAATGACCAAATTGACTAATTGCTGTAGTACATTTCAGTCATGGAATAGGACATTAAGCTGAGCACAGATGCAAGAAAGTTGTTCCATGTGCTGTTTCAGTGCTTGCTAGACATCCAAAGCAATAATTTAAAGAAATATTGACAGATGCTCATGGGGTTTATGGCCTGTGAGAATAAAAAAACATTGTGTCAACTTGTAGGGATATGCAGATAATTTAGGAAGTTACTGTAATTTGCAACGTTAAGCAGGTTTTATAGTATTTTCCTAATAATATCAGTTAGAATAGAATACTATTTTCATGCATATCCTTTTTGGAAAAAGGACTTGTATACATACCGTAAGTCTGAATAAACTTTGCCAGGGAAGGGAGATGCATTGCAATTCAATAGAAATTTTATTTCCTGACGTTTTGTATCCATTACTGGATTACAGTTTGCAAATAGATTTTTTAAAACTATTTTTGAACTTCATTTTCATGTGATACATTGTACAAAATACTTCATCTTACTTTAGAAATGTCTCTTTCATGGAATCTTCAGCAATGGCTGATTGTCTTATTTAAATATGGTATTAATTGGTGATGCTGCATCTATCTTGGAAACCAATTTTCTTCACTGACATTCTGTTACCTATAGTCAGTGTTTCTCAACCTTGGCAACTTTAAGATATGTGGACTTCAGCTCCCAGAATCTCCCAGCCAGCAATCCTGGCTGGGGAATTCTGGGAATTGAAGTCCACATATCTTGAAGTTGCCAAGGTTGAGAAACACTTATTGTTAATGTGGGATCATCAGGGAAGGAATAAGCCCTTTGGCTTGTTTTTTTCTGTTTGGTAATGTAAGGAAGACAGAGAAGAGGAGTGGGTTGACTTAGTTTGATGTTTCAGGATACAGGCAACTGATTAGGTTGACTGATTTATACTTCTAAACCTTTTTCTTACCTTCCTTTCAGAGAGAAAACTCAATTTTTATTTTATTTTATTTTATTTTATTTTATTTTATTTTATTTTATTTTATTTTACTTTACTTTACTTTACTTTACTTTACTATATTATATTATATTATATTATATCATATCATATCATATCATCATCATCATCATCATCATCATCATCATCATCATCATCATCATCTGCCTATTCTTTTATTTGTGCAAAGTTGGTATTCAACATGTAAAGAAAATGACACATACGGAGATCAGGATCATGTTTTAATAACTGATGCTTAGTTATTACATAATTAGGATTATGACTTCCTATTACCAATATAGCAACAACATGATTTTTACATGATAATAAAGAGATGAATCAATTTTTTTCCAGTTCTTTTCATAGTAGTCTGGATGGCATGGCTATGCTTAAGGGATACTGGAAAACCCTTGGTAACTCAAAAGGATCGAATGAAAATTTGTTCTTAGAGGATAATTCTATTATAATAGCACATACACATACTAATATAAATTTGTTTTATATCTCTGCTGGAATTTGGTACTTCTGGGAGTCCTAATACCACCCTAATACTAAAAGGCCAGTCCAGTGACTCAATATCATTTCTCCAACAGTTGTTAACAATTAGTTTCCACTGCCTCCTCCTGTTCTTATTCTCAGAGAAGGGCAAAGTAATGAAATGAGCAATTATGCAATAACATGACCACAGGGAATTAAGCTGAACCTCATCAGAAAGGATTTATAAACTTGCTTTCCTATGTGCATTTTGCCCACATGAAAGCAAAGAAGCTACGCAGTGTCACCAAATCTGTACATAATGGAAATTACATAATAGAAAATTGTTTCTTGAAAATTAAAGTGCTGTGTCTGTCCCAATTAATATATAGAAGAATTTTACATTCTCATCATCCATATTTGAAAGTTTTCTTTGCATCTGAAAGATTACCCTGCTTCACAGCTTCATTTCCAGGATGCTTTAGAACTTTGCTAGAATTTATTTGCATAATTTTATTCAGCTTATGTTATTGTTTGAAGGTGATAAGCAGTGCTGTTTCCATTTTTGTTTCATTCTCTTATTATGTTCACCACTCTCAGCTCTCAGGGTGTCCATGCTTCCTGATTTAATTGAACCAGAGAGGCTGAAGATTGTTGGAGAAATGATTGCACTATGAACCCAAGACATTGACACGTGTGTGTGCATTTTATAACTAAGGAGTATGCAAAAACCCGATGCCACACACATGAAAGTTTCATCCCTATACAATAGGAAAAAATTAAATGCAATGTCTTTGTTATTGAAAGAACTAGAGAGACATGTGGAAGAGATTTTTGTCATAGCACTGATTATTCATATTAAAGTTTACTGTTGGAATATTTGTCAGTGTTACAAAAACCTAACTGTAAATATATCAGTTAAAAGAAAATACAGGAGTTTTGTGCATTAGAGATTAGTGTCACATATGACATAGCTGAATGTGTAATCCTGGCTATTTTCTTTTTAAAAAGCAACCTATTGACATTCCTATATAGAAGGAAGGAAGGAAGGAAGGGAGGAAGGAAGGAAGGAAGGAAGGAAGGAAGGAAGGAAGGAAGGAAGGAAGGGAGGGAGGGAGGGAGGGAGGGAGGGAGGGAGGAAGGAAGGAAGGAAGGAAGGAAGGAAGGAAGGAAGGAAGGAAGGAAGGAAGGAAGGAAGGAAGGAAGTCCAAAGCTATTTCTTCAGGTCCCAGCAGTAACTTCTAGACTGCCACATTGCTTGTTTGCTATAGAACGTGTTTTCTATTGTCAAAGCCACTCTATCTGGCATTAAAGCCCTATCTTTTGATTCCATACCACCTGCATTTAGTGATAAAACAAAGCTCTGTTTGTTTTGTTGGTTACATGCTCTGACACAAAAAGTGCTTCTATGTGCTGAAGTAAGCCATTTCTCATTCTTTTTTCTGATATGCCCATCACTAACTATCTTAATTCTCTTTTCTGGTTTGATTCCATCATATGCATTGCTTTGCATATTCCTTGAGAGTTGCAGTCTAAATAAAAGAGCTCACAGAACTTGGCCACAGTTTCAAGTCTGAACCCTTACATTTTAATTAATTCTGTATCCCTATGAGTCCTGAGCTATGTAAATCAGCCAAATAAACAGACACGCACATCACCCAGAATGTATAGAGTCTTTGCACTCTTTTAGGCAGCAATTAATCTTTTTTGTTTTCTTATTGGCTTACACTTCCAAATACCAATACATTTCCAAACGTTTAGCCACTATAAGAATGTATCCCTGATTCATTTCTTTTATACATTGAAACCCCATGCATAATTTTGTTTCTTGGAAATACTATGGTTATTTAGCTCAGGTGTCAGGCTTCTACAATCAAATTAGACTAAATTGGGCAATGGCACTGAGGGTGTGGATGTCTGATCTAATTGGGACTAATACAGGAAGATCTCTTCCTTTCTTCTCTCTGTATTTCTAGCTGATGCCTGCAAAAACATTGCTACCGTTTTGGATTTACTAAAATTGGCTTAGAATATTGCTGCAACTAATGTTTTGAGATGCTTTGAGCAAAGTTCTTTGAAATGAAAGCCTTTGAAGAGTTTACTCCATTTCTCTGCCTAGTAGAAAATTTGAAAAATAAAAGTTTAAATGAGGGTTTTTGTTTTCTATTTTCTATGTTATGTGTTCTTTTCATTAAAAGGTTTTCTTTCTGGGCTTGCTGTTTATGAAATACTAGCCTTACTCTTTATGAAAATACTACTTAAACCAGGTTGAATTGGAATAAAAATACAATCAGTCAACACAAATTCTACCTATTCTGTTTTCCTCCCTATCACATGGTAAATTTTTAACATTTTAGTAATAGAAAGTTCAGAAAGTACTCGAGCAATTCAGAGAGACCAGAGATGATTTTAAGAGGGATGAAAGACAGCAGGCTGAGCCTGTGAAATATTTCCCACCCTGCTTTCTGTCACCACATACTTACATTTAATGTAAATATTGGACACACAATCTGTTTTGTGGAATCCCTGGGATGCTGGGTTGATGTTAGTATTTCACATCAAAACGTTGTCTAATTATATCCATGATTCAAGCTTTAGTTGCCTAAAATCCTCTATCAGTCAAGGAGATCACTGATTAATGATTTGCTCCATCCCACAAGAGTTAGACCAAGAATAGGCAACCACTTAGATCTTCTGAACCTGTTATTTGAGGATCTCAGAGCTTCAATACTGGCAGTATCTTTTCTTGCCATTCTGAAAAAAGAAAGCACAGTATATGTCATAGTTAACATAGTCTTAGCAAACAATAATACAGTGCCTTCCCCCTTCTCCAAAGAAGGAACAAGGAAAAATGCATTCCCTGTCTATGTTATGGTGAGGCACCACTGTATTTGCATCACTATTTCATTCAGTGCAACCTTTATATCCTTCAAAAATAAGTAGCGCCCAAAGATTGCCCACTCCTGAATGAGAGGCTGATTACCCATAGCCGTAAGAGAAGCTAAACCAATAAAGTGCATACACATTGCATAAAGTCACCTTCCATCTGGTGAAGGCTGACAGTTATCTGGCCCTGCCTCTGGCAACAGTGATTCTCATGCAGATCATCACATGACTGGATAATTGCAATGCACTCTTTAAAAATGACTCAGAAACTACAGCCGGTTTAGAAGGCAGCAGCCACACTGTTAGCCAGGGAAACCCACTATTGGAAGAATTATACCAGTTCTTAAGTCACTGCATTGGTTGCTAGTGGGTTTCTGAGCCCAATATCCTGTAAAGCCCCTGTATAGCATGGCCCCAGGATAGAGCAGGCACCATGTTACCAAACATGATTCTGCCTATCCAGTCCAGTTGTAAAGAGAAGGCCTTTTGGGAATACCAGCCCCCAAGAGATATGTACATAGGGTGGGAACTAAATTGCAGACCTTTTCTGTAATGGCTCCCATACTGTAGAATACTCTACGCCCTGAAGTATAGTTTGCCCCAATTCTCCTTTAGTTTAGAAATTCCCTGAAGACTTTCATTCCAATGGACCTTCAGCCCATAGTATGACTGAAGGTCATAGTTAGGAGATCATTATTAATTATGTTAAATATGATTTTATATTAAGTTCTTTTTGGTTATTGTGCATTGTCCCAAATTCTTGTGATTGGGGAGGCATATAAAAAAAAGTATAATGAATAAAAACAGACCTAGTCCCTCATCCTCACTTGCCTTCATATATTTCTGATTATATGATTAAAATTTATGCCTGAATAGAGCTTATGAGATGGCCGATGAAGTCTAAATATGTATGTATATGCTATGTATTTTAATTTCTATAGTTGTCATTGTTATTGTCATTGTTTTTATTTTTAAGGTTGTTCTCCACCCTGAGTCACTTGTTGAGATGGGTAGCTATATAAATTGATTAAACAACAACAAACAAGCAAACATTTGCACACAGTATGTCTAATACATACAAATATTTAGACCTTTTAAGAATGAGAAGGATATAATATATCAGTGAATGGTCTAGCTCATATCAATCACCATTAATATGGCCACATCTCAGTACAGGGAAACATTATGAGCTAGTGCCAGAAGAAAGACAAATCTGAATAGATTTTATATCTGGCATCGCTGTTGCCATGCTTTGTATGGGTGGACAACAACTGGACAGCAGCTCTCAAGGTCTTCTCCACCGGCTTAAACATGGCCAAAAACATTCCGAGAAACTTGATAAGGCATGGCTAAATAATGTATATTCATTTTAACGCCAGAATTAGAGCCATTTCCAATAGTTGATTGTCTTCTGACAGTTAAGACTGCTGCCCCTTTTATAACTCTTGGGTTCAATTTTGGTGCCTTTTCCTCCTGTTTTTTTTTTTTTTTTTGCGGCTTAATAGAAAACCTGCTTTATACTTCCCACGTTTATTGATAGGTGGCAATGACTTATAGACATTTTCAGCATTCTTGCCCTGGGAAACTCTACATATCTCCCATGCCATAATTGTAGGCACACCATAAAGAAGGTTCCATTGTGTTCAGCAAAGCTGATTCCTGGCAAGCGTGCACAGGACTGCACCTTAAATTACATTTCCCTTACATTACACGTTCTATATTATAAAGTTGTGCAATCTGAATAGGTTGTAGATTAAAGGAGATGGATTGAAAACCAACAAGCTTCTGTTTATCGGGAGTCACTGAAAAAGATGATGTGGCTATGTGACCCTGTCACTTGGGAAAATAAATTATCAATGACTTTTAATGGTGTTAATGCAAACTGGTGACCCTTTTTATTTGCTATTGTGAGAGCATCATTAAATCAGATGATGAGGTTTCTGTTCGGCACAGGAAAACAGCTTTTCTGTTTCTAACTTCTTTGTCAACTTAATTTGTTTTTCAATGTCTCAAATATTGAAATTCTGCTCTGACCATACTAAACCTTTTTACTTAAAAGTTGGTTTTTTAAATGTGCCAAATATCTGTGAGGGTTATTATTTAATTTATATTTAAATCTATACACAATTCAGAATACATTAGGAGATTCCCTTTGTTTTCTTAAATATATAGCCAGTCGTTTTAAAAAACAATTTTGTTTCCAGTGGTGAGAATGAAATTACTCTGTGAATCTATTTCACAGCAGCAACAGAGTATAAAACTATGTATGACATGGGCTAATTCAATCTAGTATAAGGAGATTGTTGTACATGGTTCCTCTTTTAATATTGAACCCCACTCCCCTCCAAAATAATCACTGAATTATTAGTGTCTTTAAGGCATGTGCCTACCCATGGAAATATCCTTCTGACAGGAAGAATTTAGAACTGGAGGTACTGAAATCCCTTTCAGGAAAAGTTCACCCTGTTACTTCTCTATCTCCCTTTCTTTTGTGGGAAACAAATCCATTTTTTTCTATCTGTACCAATTTTCCATTTTGTTTTGTCATGTATCTATTTAATCAATTTATATGGTTGCATAATTTATATTGCTAGTGTGCTTCTTTGCATCTCAGGCACACAGTATTAGTTATTGTTATAGTTTGTTGTTGTTATTTTGTGTTATTGTTGGTTGTTTTGGTTTTAACTCACTGTTAACCACCCACTGTGGTTAACTAACTTCTGAACCAGAAGTTAGTTGCTGCAGAGTGATAGGGGTATGGGAATACAGAGGCACAGCACTTATCTTGGAGCAACGTAGTTTTATGGATATGATCTGGAAAAATGGAATTTAACAAATACAGCCATCCCTACTTCATATTTTATTTTCTTTCTAAAAGTTATATCCCGCATTTTCACGGGTTATTTTTTAGTTGCAAGGAAATGGACTTGAATAGCAAGATGTTGAATTCATATGAGGCACTAACAATGGGAGAATTCTAGAGACAGTTATCTTATTGTGTCTTATTTTACCTGTTTTCCCATCATGAAAGGATGCATTTCATTTCTAAGTATATGGAGTAATGTCTTAGCACATACTCTTAGTATATACTGACCATGACATTGACAGGAATTACATCCAAAGGTGTTTTGCAGCTAGGCTGTGATCTCCCCAACAGTAGATACTTATTGATTTTGAAGGTGAGGTTAGAAATGCTGAATTAGTGATGTGAAAGCTGTGCAGATGTGAAGGTGGAGTCCTTGGTGCTCTCTGAGCTTGGTTAGTTGTTTGCCAATGTTCCATTACCCAACTAGGTAACATCATCAGTGAGAGTAAATGTGGGGTTTGTTCCCTTGTTATATACAGTACCTTGCCATGCTAGTTTGGTGGTGGTCTGTTTTTCTCCTTGGTAGTTCCTTGATTAAGGGATTGTTTTCTGCCTGACTGTTTGTTTGGTGTTAATCATTGCTTATCTGGGTGTTGGCTGCTGGTGAGAATGTATTCTGATCTTTTTGTTTCCTTCTTAGCTTTTTTACTGTTTCTTTCGAATGGTGTGTAAATGTGGTTTATCTCTATGTGTCTATTGATGGCTGATTTGTCTGAATCCCAAGCTTCTAGGAATTCCCTAGCATTTTGGGATTTGGGTTGGTCTAGGATGCTCACCGTTTCCCAGTTGAAACTGTGGTTGAGTCTGTCCATGTGTTGTGAGATTAAGGAGTTTTCATTGTGTCTTCTGATTGCTAGTTGGTGTTTATGGATGTGCTCTGCTGGTCTTCTGCCTGTCTGTCCTACATAGTGGCTGTTACAGTTCTTACACTGTATGTTGTAGATGACTTCTGCTTTTTCTTCTTGGGCTACTGGGTTTTTTGTTTACTTAAGATGTTTGGAGGGCTTTAGTTGGTTTGTATGCTACGGTGATGCCATGTGATTTTAACAGTCTGTTAGTTGTTTCTGAGACATTTCTGATGCATGGCGGTGTTATCCTTTTCATAGCTTGTATTGGTTGTGCTGTAGCGGGTTGAGTGATCAGGAACTTTTTGATAAAGTTGTGTTGGTATCCATTTTGTTGGAAGATGTTGTATAGGTGGTCTGTTTCCTTTTTCTGCTGTTCTGTGTTGCTGCAGTGTGTTTGTGCTCATCTGAATAATGTTTGGTTTGCTTAAGATGTTTGGGAGAGCTTTAGTTGGTTTTGTACCAGAGGGATGTTGTGTGGTTGTAATAGTCTGTTGGTTGCTTCTGAGATTTTTTTGTTGTATGGTAGTGTTGTCTTTTCAAGTATTCAAGTCTACTACATTCAAGCATTTCAGGTGGGGAGGGCAGCAGAGTAAAAGGGAAGGTGTCTATTGTACTAACAGTGTGTTGTGAAGAGTACTATTTTCATTCCAGCAAGGCACTAAGGAAATCACCAATAGCTGATGAAAAAACATGACCATTTGAGCCAGCAGTCAGTGAGGGTACTCTATGTGCTTTGTTCTTCCTGGTGGGCCAATGTATATTTATTGTGTAATTAAAAATAATGATTCAAAATTTTTCAATTCCAATTTTTCCAAATCAAAGCAAAGGAAGAACTATTTACAAGGAAGAATTTAGGTACTCCATTAGTTCAGAACATTTCTCCTAGTTTCTACAATATACTCATAAAGTAAGTTAAGAAATCTCTAATGTCAGTGTTTGCCCAGAGCTGCTTTTGAAGTATTCATCTTTCTATCCTTTGACAAGACTTTTGAAGGAAGCTGTAGTCTTTTTTTCCTTCAGATTCTCACAAAAATAAATTGTTTTTTTTTCCTTTTAACTAGTGAAACAGTTGAAAACCTAATGCAAGGCAGGCATAGGGAAAAATCTTTCAAACGACATGTATTTCAGATAACTTTCAAACTAGATATTCTAGTAACAGGTAAAACAGATGTCAGCAGGGGTATCTGCAAGATTGTCTGCAGGGAGTAAAAAAAGTCAAGGGGATTGCTACTTGATGCAATTGAAGTCCCACCGTTTTTTAACATGTGTCACCCTGCCCCTTTTCACATTCATCAAGAAGCACATAAAAAAGGGCAGAGTTTTGGCTGCTATCTTTATTTCTTTGACCTCCCGGACCCCCTTAGCTGATAGCAAAAAAAGAAATATGAAAAAGAGATTAAAACGGCAACCCAATTTCCAATATACTTGTCTTTCTTTACATTCTGGAGAGAAGAAGCTTGAATTTCACTTTTCAGAATCACATACATTTATTTGCTTGTTTTAATTAGATGTTAATTTAAAAGAAACATATATTAGAAGATAGTAGTGACATTAGTCATGCACAGTATTCAGCCCATGTACTAGTCCAGTACCAGGTAGAAATGATCACTTGTGGCATTTTATGGTATATTAAAAAGCTAATTATGGTTCATCTCCACAGAAATGAAAACTTCAAACTGATAAAAATGTTTTTACTCAACTGCTTGTTAATAATAATAATAAAAGAATAACCTTTCATTTTCTCCTTTAAGAATTTGATATTAACTTCTTATTTCTTTCCTAAACACTCTGCAATCCTTGTACCAACATTTTAAACATATTTTAGCAGTTGCTTAATAGAGAGCAAAGCATTCCAGTTATTATACAAGAATAATCTGTTGGAGAAAGTTATATATACCACACTTCATTCCCAAACAAAACCAAACACAATTCCTAATCAAGTATATTCAATAGCATGGGAGTAATACTGAAGAATGTTTTCTATGGCACACCAGATAAACAAACACCTGATAATAAGCATGTTTCCAGAAAGCCTTTCCTGCTGATAGAGGCTAATGCCAAGATAGAGGGTCCTTTGATAGTTCTCCAGTGTGAGTGAGATCTCCTCAACTGATAATTCTCACATATTAGTATTATCTGAGCTGTAGTCAATAGAAATTCTTTGATATTAGTTTATTTATGTAATTGGATGCCATCCCATTCCACCCCACTCTACATTTTTATTTTTATAAAAATATAAAATGTGATGCAGATTTATAAGGTTCTTTTGTTAAACATAGGGGTTGCTTCATTATTTTCAAAGCACAGTCTTTGATGCTGGCTGGGGAATTCTGGGAGTTGAAGTCCACACATCTTAAAGTTGTCAAGGTTGAGAAACACTGCTCTAGTGGTTATAAAAAACAGGATGGAAGCTTCATGTTGTTACACATCTTAGTGTCTGAGTTTCATTTAAACATAAAAAATAAATTCATTTTGAAGAGGTTTAACATTACATTAAAAATCAGAGACTGCTTTAATAGTATAAGAGAGATGTGCAAATGTAGTGAGAAATGATATTTAGGAATAGGGAGCTGACAGCATGAAATATACACTTATTGGCAAGTTGGAAAATTGTCTATCAGGAAGGTACTGAACAGAACAAGATATTAGTGACTCCTTAGCTTCTTTATCTGAAAAGTTGGAGTGTTCCATTCAGATGGAAACATGGAGCCTAGTGGCATGCTTTTTGTGTTTTATAACTGAAACAAAGCAACAATGAAATGACTTCCATGCCAGCAGGCACTTTTTGAAAAACTAGACTTTGCTCCAGTCACATTAGCTTAGATAATGAAAAAGGGGGAAAAAAAAGAAGGAGAAGAAGAAATCTTCATTGGAAATTCTCTCTGTAGCTTCCAAAGAACTTGCTGAGGCAGCCTGCCATCTAGCTTTTCTACAGCAAAACAGACTTTCAGACTGCAGATGAGAGAGTCAGAAGCAGAGAGACAATTTTAACTTAGCTATCCTTAATTTATCTCAAGCTTTTCCCATTTATCTTCAGCCCTGTGCCTACACTGGAATACTAGATGGCTGTCCTCTGGGAAATAGAATGCAACCAGAGCTCTTGAGTGTCACAGCTTAAGAGATATTCAAATCGTGCTGATTTTCTTCTGGGATCTGAGAAGAAGGAATGAAACTCTCATCAAGTCCCTCGTTTGCAGGCAATAGATCAGAGGATATTGTCAGTTTCCTAATGGATTATTGTTATCAGGCAGCTTCTTCCTGAAGGTAAGTAGTTGCTCTTCCATTCATTAATTATGGCATATATCAGAAAATGATCTCAAGGGCTGGTGATCCAAATACGCTAGAGAAAATGTTAAGTAAGTAACCCTTTATTGATTGAATGATGATAGCACTTTATTGCAGCATGGTTGCAGATAAAATACTCTGAATTGTTTATTATTGGTCTGAAGCTCTTACACTACCACAAAGTGCACTGTCAGCAAACATAAACACCCACATACACACACCAACAAGTCTGCAGACTGTACTACTCTAAATTCCTATTGGCTGTCCTGGGAATTTTTCTGTGAAATATAGAGTACTATCCAACAAACAGTATCCAACTGAAGAGCAAGCATCCATCCACTATAGTTAATATCAATGGGTTTAATAAAACAAGTAAATGTTTTAAGGCTAAAAAGCTGTCCCTAGTATAATTAGTGTTTCAGTATGTTCTTATAAATCAGTTCATCTGATGATTTGAATGAATCTTCCTGATAGAAGTCTTATGTGAATCAAGGCTGTGAATGAATTAAACTAGTTATGGGGGTAGATAAAGAGATAGAAAGTTCGGGGTGTCAAAAATTGCCACTGAATGATGACTGTTATGCTTTTGGCTGGTTCCTTAGGTGGAGACCAAGCACAGCACTGAATATTCCTATACTGGTGAGAAATCCACACTACATTTTTTCTCTGAGTCAGGGAGTTAGTATTCAAAATGATCCACTTATCAAATGGCTGGAAATCATAACAACTTACTCAGGCTGAGATGGGTGCATCTCCGAATTATTTTTGATGTGATATTTTTGGCTTCAGTATGTGTGTCTCAGCTGAAAATTTATCATGCCAAGGAGATGCCTGATCCAAATCTTGAAGGAAGCCCATACTGTTACGACGATGTACTAATATTTTTCAAATAGATACTTTAGGTAGTGGATCATACTAATGTTCCTTGTAATTCAACACGCTGCTGCCCTGCTTCTTAAATACATATCTTGACATGACTTTTGCACTGGCAGGAAAAGTCAAATGGCTGCAAGTTAGCACATATGCTACCACTGTAGGTAAACAGAAATATAATTAAAGAATCATGTATGGTATGTTTATCTTAAACACCTAAATAAAATGAGTAGAAGCCCTGAGTGAACATCATACAGATGAGTTTTCTATTAAATATTTAACACCTGACAAGTAATTAAGAAAAAAAAAAAAAGATGATTTGGCCTCTGATATACAGTATCTAGAAAACAGCTGAAATTGGAATGATAAAAAGGACAGGGGAAAAAAAAACAAAACTCAGGTAGACTGATCTCCATTCTGTTCCAGTTTTCCAAATATTTGTCTAAAGCCCAATTTGTGTCTATTAAAATCTATGTGATTGATAGCATAGTACTTTTAATCAAACTCTTCATAGATGAGCTTCAGCAATGTATTTTCTATTTTTTTTTTCTTTTGCATCACCTTCTGGGTTCTTTTATTAAAAAAGATAAATAAAGTTGTTGATGATTTGGAAGCTACCTTAAGGTTTGGCACTTATATGCACCATTTGTTCTAAGTCAGTATCCATCGGTTACACCAGATTTCTTTCTCATTTAATCATTGCTATTCAGCACTAAGTCACTGAATGTTAGTCATAAAACAACAGTGGGCACTAACTATATCCTTTACTAGAAAAAAACAATGCAGTACTATATGTGAGTGTGTATCGGTAAACTCAACTGGTTCATAAAGCTTGCCTCTTAGGTAAAAGGCCATAGGATTGCAGACTTAATGTATGTAATGTGAAAATGGAACATATTACAGAGAAACAAAAAATGCCATACATTTTGTTTGATATTTTTCCTTTGAAAAGATAAAAGATAAGTTCATAACAAGATCTTTCTTATGCTGTTTTTGAGAATGTGGCCAAAATGTTAATCATTGTTCAATCATTGTTGGAGTTAAACTGAGAAAAAGCCACCCAACCCCCAGTATTTGGGGTACCACTGACTGTGTTCTTATTCCATCACCTAGTTTAACATGTTTCAGACAAGGGCTACCTTTGTGCACCTGTGCCTTGTAAAATGACCTTTTGACCTTTTGGAGACTGAATCCAAAATGCTGCACGGTCCCATTCAGGAGATACATATAATATGTTCTGGATTCACATGTGGACGTAGACAGCATTCAAGTAAGGATTTAAAACAAAATCTCCTATACTGAGGTTTTCTGTATTCATATATGTCAAATTCAGTTCCTGGCAGATGACAGGAAAGACCAAGACCTCTGCTGAGACTCTGGAGAGCAATCAGAACAATCAACATTGGGCCAAATGGACAATCTAATTTAAAGCACCTTCCTTTGTTATCCTGCAAATATAAGAAATATTTTCCCAATGCAGTAAGTTCTCCATCTGCCAGGAGACCTTTAAACCACAAATACAGCCAAATGATTTCTTTATTTAAAGTATTTGTAGCCTTGCCCAATATCTAGTGTCCCACTGAGCATTTGATTCATGTCTACTTCTACTGATGGTCTCACAGGTATGTAAAGAGGACAGGGATGCAGTAAGGGATGACGTGTATTGTGACGTTGTAATATAAACTCCTTCCTTTTGTACTTGTGTGTAGCATCACTATGCAAATGCAAAAGGGTGGAGCTTGGGTTGTAATGTCATGACAGACATTTCATCATTTTGGCACCATCATGGTTAGTCACAGATGCCTAATGATGTCCTTAAGATTAAGAACAGATAGAGCTTTTGGAAGAATTATCTGCAGCATCCAAGCCAGTAACTCTTCTTTATAGGGAGTTTAAGAAAGTTGATGACATTGATATTAGTCATCTATATTTATCTGTAGTAAAGAGCTGAAATGTCCTGTCCTAATAAAACAATGGAAGTTTGCATTAAAAATATAAAATTAATTCCGTTTGACCTTGAAATGAGATTAATACAGTAAAAGCTTTGTTTTGGGTATACGGGATACCTCAGAGAAAGTTTGTAAATATTGGTTATAATCTCCCTGCTACCAGAAATGTAACATGTGAATATGATTTAGTCTGGTTCTACTGTTGTTGCTATTTTTCCTCTAACAGATGTTAGATCAATGGTCTCATAATTCTCAGCAGGCATAGTTCATCACTCCAACCAGGAGTGATGGAAGATGTAGTCTCTCTCATAATGATGGAACAAGGTAATATACAGTTTCAGTAAACAATATTGAAATAGATGGTCAAATGAACTGCCTCAGTATAAGCCAGTTTCTATATGCCTATAAAGTATTCTGACAGCTCTCACCCTCTCCAAGAAAAGAAAGCATTCAAGGTAAAGTTACTTATGGTACGCTTCTGAAAATCTGTCATTTTGACTTTGCTTTCTTGGTCTTATAAATAATTGAACAAAATAATGTTTGTGATGATCAGAATATTATAATTGCTATTGGAATACTCTAATGTTGCCGTATTATAATGAGAATTATACCCATTAGTATTTTTAAACTACCAAGGATTCCTGATTTGTATATTAAGTACATTAGATTCATGACACTTTGAACACCAACACTGTAGAATTTTTTTTTTTCAAATACTCAGAAAGAAAGTATTCACTAAATCTTGACCTTCTCAGGTTTTTTTGCAAACCTGATCTTTCTTGTCTTCTGTTTAGATGAATAGAAGTTCAGAAGTAAAGTGGCACAGATTAACAACACTTAAATGATGAGCTACTGCTTTTTGTATTACAATAATTTGCCTGCACTAAATTGTATCAAATTTACATTTTTATATTAATGTTGTTGTAATGGAGATTAAATGTTAACATAAACTGAAGAGTGGTTGTGACTTCACTTAAATTATGGCATAAGAAAATGTAATTTATTCCTTGATGTGTGACATACTGCATGTAAACCTGTATAAATACTGTATTTTTCCATCTATAAGATGACCCATGTATAAGACGACCCCCACTTTTCCAACCAAAATTAAGAAATCAATATTTTAAAGATAAAGCAGAACACATTTTTATTTAGTAATTAGGTAACATTTACATGATATATTCAATGGGAGGAGGTCCAAACTGTCTCTCTGCAGCTCTATTTTCATGCTCTTTGCATAACTGACTACATTCAATCAACCAATAGAGTGAAACTGCCGATAGCTTGTCTCTGCAAACAGACTTCCTCCAATTGGTTTGTTCAGCATCAGCTGACGTCGGTTACATCAGGCTCGTGACTGGAGGAAGTCTGTTTGCAGAGACAAGCTATTTCACTCGTGATTGGAGGCTTGTGATAGGAGGAAGCCTGTTTGCAGAGACAAAGTATGGGCAGTTTCACAACCGCGCATTTCTCTTCTCGGCTTACTTCCTTGCATAAGACGCCTTTCAATTTTTAGTGTAACCATTTTAGAAAAAAGTATCTTCTTATAGATGGAAAAATATGGTAATATCATTTTCATAATGAAATCTGAGCAAGAGATAGTCTTCCTAACTGCTTTTAAATTTGAAAGTTCTGATTATTTGTTATAATGCTGCTTGGGAATATAATAAGAAAATGCAATAAATAAGGAAGCTAAATCTTTTAAAATAGCCAGTACTAAATTCTGTTTCGTAGAGGAAAAAAATAAGTCAACTCATATCTACTGCATTTTGTCTGCAATCTTATGGTCATTGGATCAGCATCCCAGTGCAATAAAATACATAAGATTTTCCCCTTGGATTTAGAGACAGAACTCTGTTCATTAGGGAGAAAGCCAATACTGGATTCTCCCCCCTGCCATATTTTGAAGTTAGTCATTTAGTTAGTTGTTTCAGTTATTTGGAAATATTGACACTGGAAACCCTTAAAAAGGAATGATCCCAATGGTACACTACTCAGCTGGGGAGGTGGGCGGCATACAAATTTAATAAATATATAAATAAATAAATACATACATACATACATATGGATGAAACAAAGTTTATACTAGCCTATAAACTAGTATAGTTAAACCCAACATTTTAAAAAATCTTTAATTGATTTGAAAAGAAATTAGTATTAGCAAATTTGTCAGGGATGCAATTTGGAGTTCTTATGTAGTGGTTGAAGTATGTGCCTGAGACAGTCTTATACATCATTCAATAATCATCTCTCTAGTGGCCTTTTAGTTCCCTGTCTTCCAACCTTTCAAGGAAATTGTAATAGAAAGCATACTTATGAAAACTTCTTATACATTTCTTCATGATGTTCCAAGCAAACCTAGAAAAAGAGGTGGCCAGGGAACCTACAGAGTTATAAAGAATTATGTTATAGAAAATAACAACTTAAACCTCAGCAGAAAAAATGTGAAAGCAGTTTGAAAACATTTTGAGAATAAAATAGAAAAAAGAAACAGAAATCTCTTTTTCAGGAGAAGAAAACTTTGGAGAAATCTGTTTTTGGTATAGTATGAATAAATGCTTTTTAAGTATGGATGGAGCATCCCCCAGAAAATTACTGAGAAACTAAACAGCCAATTTTCTTTCCTCTCCATGACAAGAATTGGATCAAATTTCTGCCTATTTGTACTTTAAAATGAGCAGAATAAGATGATTTAGATCATCATATTATTTTAGCTAGTAGATTCACTAAGACAAAAAGTTGACATCTAAAAAGGGCAGTGTTAGGGAAAAATAGAGTTGCTGGAAGTAAGACAGCATATAAATTTAATAAATTATTATTATTAAAACAAGCATCATAGCTCACAAAAATGAATTTTAAAAAATGTATTCAACCTTCCAAAATATCAGAAAGTACTGTATATGTAATTCACAACCTTAAATTTATATATTCAATCATCAGCATATGTTTATATAATTGTGGTTGTAACTTATAGAATTATATTGTAGACTGAGGAAGCAGTGAAACGTTCAATTTTTTATCAACACAAGTAGTCCATTGTAGAAATAAAGAAAAACAAATCAATAATGCTCAATGTCTTATGAACTAAGGCATTGGGCTTACACATTTGAAGAGAATAGATTAAAAACTGGTTCACCCCCTCCCCCCAGTAAACACTTCAGGAAAAAGAAGCAGCTATTTAGTTTGTAATCTGAAAACAGTTGCTTAGTGTTGATCAGTTTATTTATTTTTATGCCACCAAGCATTATTTCATGCTTTCTTTCTACTTTCCTCTATAATGTAAGAGAAGTTTCCCAGCTGTTCTTACAGCCATAGCTCCTTCCTCCTCCCTATGCTCTTCTACTGAGCAGGATTACTTTTTAAAACTTCTCTCCCACTTTACCTAATTCTTAACCTTTTGAGAGTTGGGTGGCATACAAGATTGATTGATTGATTGATTGATTACCCCTAGTGACCCCCCCCCCCCGAACAGGTAGGTACTATTTCAAGCAAAGAGCCACTCACCATTTTGATGGGATGTGATTGTGATATACTGTATAAAAAAATCTTTTTTAACTATGTACCTTCAGAACCTGGGAAATCTGCTGGCATCTATAGCAAATAACATTCTAAAAGTGAATTGTTGACCTCAACCTTTTCCAGAAGACAGAAAATGAGTGACTCAATGAGAGGGAAAGAGAATAATCATGTTTCTGAAATAAATCTTATAGCCTGAGGGACACATTTGCCATTTCAAAAATTAGTTGTCCCCCAATTGCATAGTTAGGACAGAAGGATAACTAGTAAAAGGGATGAGGCACTTCAGTGATTGGGAACACTGATTCCAGAAACAGAAGAACCCAGTGCTGCTGGTTAGATTTAGATCCAAAATTAAATGCATGTACATCTACTCTCTACATAATTTTTCCTTCTTTGTGCATGTACATAGGCTTCGCTATATTTGAGGGTGGAGCCTCTGTGGCAGGTTTATTTCGACTTTTAAATGTCCTAGCACTGCTTTCTGAGCATAGAGTGCAGTGATAAATCACTCATAAAAAGTTTCTTCCCGCACCAGCAGGTGCTTTCTCTAGTCATAAAACTGGAAAAACAACAGAGTAGAAGGACAAATGCTGATGAAATTAAATAAAGTCCATTCTGTGGTGACTATTCACTCAATTTATATAATTACAGCTCTGTGGGAAATGGAGCACAGCCTGATTAAAGTCTCTTCCTTAGTTTTAACTGAAAGAGAGTAGGGATTACAGGTAGTTGCAGTAGCTAATGGGACATGACATGAAATTCTTAGTAAGTGTCTACAATTTGTCCACCATTCCTGAAGCTAAGTAAATCTGTACAGAGAATGACTTTATGATTTTTCTTCCAGTAGATATCACTGGGAAAATGTATGACGTGATTAATATAAAATATTGAGCAACCATTCATGTAGCGTGACTACATTTAGCTATAATTGTCACAAGAAAAAGTTAAAAAGTTGTATGATTTTGTTTGTTTGTTTAAATGCAAACAATGGCTGTAGGCTTTGAAGGACACCTTTGCTTCCTAAAAGGCAATTTATAAACAGTGTTTGAAATCTCACTGCAGAATTACGATTCTATCTACCTTAATTCAAGAAAATCCTTGCTTTATAAATAACTGATAAGAAAACAATTACAACCAGCCATTCTAATGTGTTCAAAGTACTTGGATGTTCCTAATCTGTTAAGAAAGTAGTACATCTCTTTTAATTAAAACTGAGAGGTGAACAAGGTTATCAACATTAATAAGAATAAAACAAAATAAATGAATAAATAATAAATAAAATACCAGTTAAAACATGAGTCGGTTTGAAATATAACTGAATGAATAGTTACAAAGATCATAGTTACAGAATAAACAAGATAGGCAACATTTTATCATGTGCATACCCAAACAAGCACTGTTATTTACAATTAAGCAATGAAATACTGGAAAAAAACACTTTAATTTCTATGTAAATTCTACATTAATAAGCATATATTTTTAAAAAGAAAAGAAACTCCAAGTGTTATCTTTATTTAGAAATGAAGACCAAGGTAATGTATACCTGACAGCAATTCTATAAGAACATACCTGCAACAAACTATTTAAGTTTCATCTACACACATATTGTATAACATCCAAAAATATTGGAAGAAGAGATCTAGGGAAATATCTTGACTTTTTAATTGTACTAAAACCCAAAACAAACCAAAGCGAAGAACAAATAGCCTGCGTGGATTCATCTTTCATTCTACACACTCCCCTATTCCATTATCCTAATCCAGTTGACCCTGGAAATCAATTACACATGAGCTAATTTCAGATAAATGTTGTGTCCAGTTAAGTCTTTATTTGGATTACTTTAATATGTAGCAATAGAAGAAATATCCCTCTTGTTGTGTGTAGAATCATTTAGAGCTCTCTGCAATTTTCTTTGTTTATGCCATTTACATATCTTTATGATGATGATCAAACTAAGCCAGCCATATCTGTTGTTACAGAAATGGAAGATTGATGGCTCAGGTTAAATTATAACTCAGAGCAAATGACTGATGTCTTTTGTATAGGTACTAATCATCAGAAGAAGTATATAGAACACTGGGGAAAAAAATCTTATAATTCACTCTGATACATATATTATCACTCATGAATGATAATGTTGCCTGTCTCCCGCTATGTTTCATTTAGATAACTGTAAATAGTCAAATTAAGTAAAAACATTCTAAGTCTCCAAAAAGCATTCTTTTAACCCTTAGTTACAAGTCTTAAAACTTCCAACCCTCAAAAGAGTAGGAAGTGAGTGACAGTACTATTGTATATAAAGATAAAAATTCTTTGTTAACTTTATGCCATACTTTGAATGCTTTCAAATATAGGTGAGCAACTATCAAAGCAATTGCTTCTTTTAGGGCAATAAAGATTTTTATTTATTGTATGAAAAGTATGTTATGCTAACTATCCTCTGGTGGATAATTTAAATTGCATCATGCTGAAAATATGCATATTCTTCTTTTTTCACAATAATAAACAATGAATCATGAATCTGGATACATGATTAGCTGAATGAGTAAACTAGAGAATTTGATGAAAACTTAATCTCAGATTTGTTTTTATGTAAATTCAAAAAGCCTCATTGTTCCCTTATCTGATTGTAAAATACACAATTTTCACATATTGTGTCTCCCTTCTCTTCCCTCCCCTTCCCTTCCCTTCCTTTCCTGTCCTGTCTCCTATTTATTGAGAAATATAGAACAAAGGGAGAGACTTTGCCTACCTGGCATACTTCTATGCAAAATGAGAAAAGTATGAAAAGGAATATAGTAGCTTTACTTCATTTTTATGAGGTCCTCATAAGCAGGAAAAAAAAAATCTTCCAGATAAAGTCATAGAAAATTGTGTTATATGTTATTTCAGGCAATCTCTGCAGAAATTACTTTGCTGAGCCACAGATATATGAAATAATACAAACTGAGAGTCATGCTGAGTTTTCAGACACAGTAATCTTTGTAGCCCTTCTACATTCATATCTACATAATGGCCAATCAAATAAAACCATAGGAAATAATGTCATACAGAATGAATGTAAAGGGAAGATCTGTTTTTGAAATCCATCTTCTTTAGTAACAGATATATACAATATGTTCTCACACACATTCCAGGCATTTAAAATATAATTTTAATTTGAAACCACCCTGGGTTTGAAAATGAGAATGGAGGTTTATTTTGGCCACTAGTAAAGACTCAATATGTACAGCTTTTGAGATATTTCCATTGCCAAACATTTGACAAGGTACAAGAACTGTTTATCAGTGTGCATTATTACTTCCAAGATATCTCTGCATATATGAATACAGGTATGAAATCAGCTGTGAACATATTCTTTAATTGACTATCAATGCATTCTCCAAAATCAAGTGTGGCCTTAACTTTCCTGTTCAAGGACAACAACAATTTTGTTTTCATTCTTTGGATCTTGTCACTTATTCAGCTCACGTGGGGCTGTTATCTCTTGAAAGAATTCCCAGTTTTCACTTTCTACTCAGACTTTGATTTTTGTACACTGTAATTTGTCTCTCCTCACTCTCACTTCTCTTTCCCCACCTTTATGGCATCAGAGGTACCACACTCTTTTATTCAAAGAAGCAGCAGAAGTAACTTGAATCAAATTGGGATGGTTAGGACACTTCATTCTGAATTCAGCATTTAGTATTGCAGAAAGGTAGAAGTTGCATTTGCAACACATGCTACATTCGGATTTCATTTTTCTGTAAAAAGAGAAGAATAGAGCTGAGGACTGAAAGGTCTAAACTTGAATCACAGGAAGTGGGTCATAAGTGTTCTCCAGTCAGAACACTTTTTCTTACTTCAAATATTATCTAAGGACTCATCCACTAGATAACCATAGCTTGAAGATTTTTGAAGGATGTGTCATCATGATGTTGCCTTCATCTCATTTCCAGGCTGCTGTGAAGGGAGCCTAAATTCATCTTTATCTGTTTCAGTTTTAAAGTGGTGTTTTCCCTTTTCTTCTGACATAAGTCTTGCTGCATGAACAATCTACAATGTCTAATTAATAATATGCCTAGCTTTCCATTGGTAACTTTAGACAGCTGAGTGCATGCCCAGTTTCCTTCTGGACTCTGAAATTTTTTTTCAGTGTCTGTTTTGGCTTGGGCTGGAGAAAAGATTGGACACATGGCCACAGAGGCATCTGCCTGCATAATGCTTGCCTGGTGCATTCCAAGCAAATGTTGGGTGTATGTGGGCTTCTTATAAATGCAGGTTTACCACTGTTTTGCAGATGAATGGTAAAGCTCTGTTTAAAATAGAGAACTTGATATAATACTCTCTTGGATGAATATGCTTTGTGTACACATATGCACATGTCTCATGTGGTCCTTGAATAGATGAAGGCATCATCCAAAGCAGAGATTAATGGAAAAGTGACAGAAAAGCTGCCAGGATACTGTGCAGTGGTGAAGTCTCTATCATAGAGCAGGAAACACTTCTTTTCCCTTAGCAGCCATCTCCACCCACAGGGTAATGCCTCTTTTTCATTCTTTCACATGGATCCTGACTGGGAGACAGCCCAAGAGTGGCAGCAAAAGAGAATCCACACCTCCTAGCCCAGCCAACAAGTTATAAGCAAGTGAATTGTCTTGCCTGCTTGCCATGCCCTCACTCTCCTACCCCTCTTTTCTACAACTTCTAAAAGATGAACAAGATAAAGATAACCCAAAACAGTCCACAGCCAAGTTGAAGGGAGATGGAGCTCTTACCCCCAGTAATCTGTTCATTTTAACTCTACTTTTTTACATGGACTAAGTGCTGTTGCAGAATAACCCTACACTACTCTTAACTATAGTACTACTAACACTATTCCAGAATAGCACAAACTCTATGTGAAAGACTCCCTTTCAATGCATCTGAACAAAACACTTGAATGAAAACAGAACAAGATTCTGATGGGGAAACCTGCCAGTCTAGCAATTTGTCTGAACCCACCTCCTCCCAGCCTTAGCCCCAACCCATATTAAGAAGGATTTTTTTTTTTCCTGCCAGATAGTGTCATTTATTGGGAGGACAAATGAAGCCAGGAGACTTCACCTGTTGTTTTCCATAATTTGACCTGCATTAAATCTGCTGGCTTTTTAAATCTTGGTTGTCCGAACAGCTCAATTCAGGACAACAAATTTTTCTGTTGACTAAAGACTGCAAAAATGGATGTTAGCATATCCATGAGAATGAGCCCTGTCTGTTCAAAAGCAGAATGCACAGTCACTTTCCTGTTTTTTAATCCAAATTAAAATTAAAAGATCCAATCCTCCTATATCTATATTTACAAAACATGAATCTTCTTATCATAAATTTTGACAAATTTCTTGCCAAATATTATCTGCAATTTTTATAAATGTTACCTGCCAAAACCTAGGAGGGAATTAGATTAAATGCAATTGCTTCCAGAGATAACTGGCAAATGAAAAACATGTCTGAGTGACAAACATCCTTATGCCAATGAATCCAGGAAGAAACCCAAAATTATCTAGTTCAGAAAACTGGTAGAAAAGTAGCACAGTTATAAAGCATTTCCACATTCAAATTAGATAGCTTATCAATATATCACTTGAACTTCCCTTATGATATCTTTTAATTCTATACAATAGGATAATTTTGTGATTTTGAAGATGATCTTTGTTAAACAGATATAATCTAGTCAAGTAAGGACCTTTACATTAATCTGAATCCAGATATAATTTTCCTTTCTTGACATTTTCTTTTAAGTTCCTTATTTTGTGTACTTGACACTTATTACAAATTAGTTTGGTTCTAAGACTTATCTTAATTTTGTTTTGTTTTTTTCCTAATTCCATTTCTTATTAGTCTTGCTTGGTACTATCCTGTGGTGCTACTCTCCTCTTTCAGGATTAGTATTCCCCACTCATTTTCTTCAACTACCTTGTTGATAAGTTTGTCTGGAAAAATCCATTTGCCTCTATGTTAAGAAAGTTTTATCCTCTGATGTAAATTAGGACTAATTTGAGTGATACCAGTTATGGTTTAACCTACAGTGTTTAGATCTGAATTAAAGGTTGAAGTGCTCAAGCAAAGAATGCAGAGTATTTGGAAATCTGCTGAATATGGGATTAAGCCTATTTTTAGGCCTTGGATTAGGGTAGTTGGGGCCCCTGTCAGTTTTGTTTAAGGATGTGGTCAGGTGTTGTTAGCCAAACTCACTGTTGGTTCTTATTATCTTTTATTATTTTATTATACTGTATTTTCTGTTTTCTTTGGGTTTTGTTTGTTTGTTGGGTACACTGCCCAGAGTCAGTTTGGAGTTGGGTGGTACCTAAATTGAATAAATTGAATTGAACTGAATTATTTTGCCACCTTTCTAGATCTATAATGGCTTCAAAATATCTAAGAATGAATTGCATTATAACTTAAATATTTATTGTAGTAAGAGCCAACTATGCTTGTTTTGTTTTGTACTACCTAGTTCTCAAGAATGCAGGATTGAAGTCATCTGCCTGATTTAAGATCATATCTCAAAACTTGGAGGTCACAGGACAGCCAGTCTGGAGTATTTCCTAACTCTTTGAAAGCAATCTGGAATGATTATTTTTTGGTGTTCTTACTAAAATTGTAACCATGTTAATTTTTTTTTCTTTCCTTCTCTAAATAGTCCTTGTTCATCTATATAAGCCCTCATTTTAACCTGTGCTCATCCTTGTCCTTGATATACTGTAAACAAGCCATGCCTTGTCATTTCCATACAGTCCCCTGATCATTTTTCTACTTCATAGTTAGAATCACTAGAAATGTATCTGTCTGTGCATTGAGGATTAGATCTGCTACATTCCCTTTCTCTTTGGCAACTGCTTTATTTTGTATGTGCATGTGTGTTCATGTATATCAAAAATAAATCTTCATATTTTGAACTCGGACAGTTACTTGAGTTATTCCCCATTTGTTGAAAATACATTGCTTAGAATGATAAGTTCATAAATAACCCTTGACTTTGGATCTTGAATCTGTGTTGAATAACCTTGGTTTTGGATCTGTCAGAACAAATGTACATATGTATATTTGTGTTCAAGTGTAAGCTGAAAAATTGCGGCCTGAATATAACTGCCTGGGAAAAGTGTTTAAGAATAACTTGAGTTGATAAATTTGTATTCATATGAGTACAAATACCATGCTCTCTCCCCAGTCTAAGGGCAAACATGATATTTCAGTATGATTCTGAAGGTTTACCAATAGACATTTAATGGATTTGGAACAACAATATTAAGCAAGAGACACCAGCTAAAGCAAAATTGTTAAGCTTGTAGTATACAAGCTTCTTGCTCCAAATTCTTCCAATTAAAGTCAGAACACTGATGTAAATCCATTTGTTCTGGATTCCCATCTCTTCATTCCCAGGTGGCTAAATATGGCAGAACAGATGTCAAAATATCCTTAGAGATCTGTGGTCTCATTTAAGATCAAAAGTGGATCTACAAATGACAAGCTATAAGAATGACATGGAAAAAGATGTCTCATTGGACATATAAAAGACATTGGTTGATGCTTTAAAAATCAAAAGGGAATTACAAATAATAACCAAGAGAGTGACCTGGATAATTCTTTTATACTGGATTTATAAAGGAAGTTTGTTAAAGCTTGGATGAAACTTATGAAAAGAGGCAAAAAAGAAATGAAAAGAAAACAAGTTCTACAACATTACTTGAATGGACTAAAGATTAAGATTGTTAGAGGTAAAAGGAAGGAATATAAAGTTGACTTATTTGACCAAGGTTACAATAGATATGTTATTATTTCTGGCAACCCTTAATGGACTTTTGCTGATACCAGGACTGAAAAGGCTTTATGGATTTATTTATAGATAAGTGATAGGACATGGGATGATCATTGGTTGTAAATTAAGAGGTGAAAAGTTACTAAAATTGTTTATACTTGTGATGAAGGTTGGAAGTCACTTCTTTATATATTTCTTTTCTTTTTCTTTACTATTTTCTCTCTCTCTTTCTTTCTTTCTTTCTTTCTTTCTTTCTTTCTTTCTTTCTTTCTCTCTTTCTTTCTCTCTCTCTCTCTCTCTCTTTCTTTCTTTCTTTCTCTCTCTCTTTCTTTCTTTCATTCTCTCTCTCTCTTTCTTTCTTTCTTTCTTTCTTTCTTTCTTTCTTTCTTTCTTTCTTTCTTTCTTTCTTTCTTTCTTCCTTTTTGTATTAGTTTTTATCATTGCAATCATAATGCAATAAATAAAGGTGAAGGGCTTTACAGGTGACAACCAGCCTCTTGAATTGCACCCCGAAGCTGACTGGCAACCAATGCAGCTTGCACAGCAGCAATGATACATGGGCATAATGAGAAGCATCCATTACTTCCTGCACCACTGCATTTTAGACCAGCTGTAACTTCTTGATGATCTTCAAGGGCAGCCCCATGTGGAACATATTGCAGTAGTTTAATCATGAGGTGACTAGAGTGGGAGTGATTGCCTGAAGGGTCTCCTGGTTGAGGAAAAGGTATGACTGGTGCACAGGGTGAAGCTGTGCAAAGCTCCTCCTGGCACAGCTTCCACCAGCTTTTCGAGCAGTAACTGTGAGTCCAGGAGGATCCCCAAGTTGTGCACTAGTCTTGAATGGGAAGTATAACCCCATCCAAGATGAAAGGTGAGAATGTCCCAGACCCAGAGGGCTCAACCAGCCACAGCCACAGCCACAGCCACTCAGTTTTGTCAGGATTGAGCTGAAGTCTGTTCCTCCCAGTGCAGACCTGAACAGTCTTCGGACACTGGATCTGTACATTGACTCACCTGTGCAACCCAGGGTTGAGATGCACAATTGGGTATCATCAGCATACCTATGGGACCAAACCTTGAACTGACAGATGACCTCACCAAGAGGATTCATGTAGATGTTAAACAGGAGGGGTGAGGGTATCAAAACCTGAGGCACCCCACAAACAAGGGATCTCAGGTGTGATCTCTCCCCTCTTATCAACACTGAGACCAATCATTGAGGAAGGAGGTGAACCACTGCAGCACAGTGCCACCGACTCCCAACCCCAAGCCAGTCCAGAAGGATACTTTGGTCAATGGTATAAAAAGCCGCTGAGAGATCAAGGAGCATAAGGATGGATGCACCATTCCCATCCTGCCTCCACCAAAAGTAAATGGCAAGCATGAACAAGGCTGTCTCTGTACTATACCCTTGCCTGAAAGCTGACTGGAATAGGTCCAATAATCTTTTTCCTCCAAGTTCCTTTGCAACTCTGTCTTACCATCTTGGTTTTGGTTAACACAAATCCCACAGCTTAAATATGTCTTATAATTCCCAGACTTGGCATTTGTAATGGGTATGAGTTTCTTCCACACAAAACGGGAGAAACTGTAACAAATTAAAACTCAGTGTGGCCTTAAAAAAGAGATTTTCTACCATTTTGCTAGGTAGAAGGAACAGAAGTACTTTACTTGTCTAGGAATCTGGCAAAAAGCCCCATTATGGTCAGATTTTCCTGGAAGCAAAAGAGCAAGGATATGGGCACAGGTGTCTATAGGTAAGGGCAAAATGTGGCGATGAAATCAGATTTGTCCCATCATGCTGCAATTTCTGCCTCTTTTGTACATGTGTATGATGTCATGTGTATATGCTAAAAAGGCAGAGCCTGTGTCATCATTCTGATTAAAGCTATGGATCTTCTGGATGCCTCTGACTCTTCAACAAATTACAGACAGTATATGACACCTTTATATATTCCACATGCCTTGAATGCAAGAGCCAGTGTTCCAGTAGAACATTTATTTAGAATAAAAACTTAATCTGAAAGTGTAGCTGGTGAAGTTTGGATGAGATGGAAGTATCCTGCCATTATCAGAGAAGAACTCTCTCAAAAGGTCGTATCAACCATAATGGTCTCCAGTACCACTATGGGAAATTCAACATCAGCCTTACATCTACCTCTTTTTAATTAATCCTCCAGTTTTCTGGACCAAGTTGGCAAGGCTTTGGAAATGGCAGATTCTTATCTCTTCTCTGCAAAATTCAATATTCTGCTTTGCTATAACATTTATCAGGTGATTTGAGCCATGCCACCATGTCAAAGATATTGTGAAGATAATGCTGGAGAAAAAGAAAGTAAGTACAAAGGGAATGAAGTTAAAATAATATTAAGTTAAAATGGATAGGTATTCTGGAAACAGCACATACAATTCCAGTGATCGCTCATCTCTACCTGTTGTAGGAATTAACCTTCAATATTAAATGTTTGACCACTTCTGATTTATGAGGAATTGTTGTAACATTATTAAGATATTCTTGAATTAGAAATGATTAGATAGATAGATAGATAGATAGATAGATAGATAGATAGATAGATAGACAGACAGACAGACAGACAGACAGACAGACAGACAGACAACAATGGATAGCTAGGAAAAAAATGACTGATGTGGAATAACTTGTTTACAGAAGAGATAAGAATCTATTTTGAAGCTTATTGGAGGAAAAATTCCTGTGACTAACCAATCAGAGATATTAGTAGCATTTATGAATATTAGATTGCAATGAAATCAATTTTCCCAGCAGCAAATTTAAAGTTTAAGTTGTAATCAAGTTGCATTGTTACTAAGTTTCACAGCTAAAGAACTTCACTGTATTAATTCTGTCAACTCTTATACTCTGGGTTATTAACTACAGAGTCAAAAATGATATTACTATGAACTGGAAAGACAAGTATTTTGCATTGTGTCCTATGGCATGTGTGGGATCCAGCACCAGCTGGCCCAGTAAAGTCTTTACTCCTGACTAGACAGCCTCAGTATGGCCACTGATCACCGAGGGCAAGAAACCTGGAGAAGCAATACCCTATCTGAATTACTAACTACCCCAGCTAGTTTAGAAAGAAAAACTGTTAGGCAGTACAATGGCAGTATTATATGATTGTAGCAGTCTAAAAATCAGTGTCCTGACCATCCAAACATAGCATCATGCACTCAAAATGATGGGCTTATGTAGAGCATGCTGGCTGGGGAATTCTGGGAGTTGAAGTCTATACATTTTAATGTTGCTGAGGTTGAGAAACATTGATATGGAGCATATAGTACATAACTGTCCCTGCCATTGGTTACTTCTACATTTGTTCTCAAGCCATGGAAGCTGATACACAAAGTCCAAGGTCTGCTCAGGTAATGAAATGGTTTCCACAGGTAGTCAAGCTGTCAAGTTGTTCCTCTGTTGCTCATTCAGGCTGACATTGATAACTACAAGACCATAACTAATAAACATTTACATATAATTAAAAAATAAGTGATCAGAAACAGAATTGAAAATAGCAAAAATTTTGATCACAGCAAATATGAAAGAGAAAAAAAATCACATAAGATGCAATATTTCAAGACAGGTGGTGACAATTTAAAAACCGAGCACTCCTTTGTCTTAGATGTTTTCCTTTCTGAAAATAACTTTGATAGGGCCCAGAGATATTTTTGGAATTAAAAATGATACTAGAAGTTTTGTTTTGCAGCATGCCAACTTTCCATTTAATGTATTTTGTATTAAAATATATAGTTTTAAAAGAGTGGCTGCTGCAGGGAATCTGGCAGGCATTGAAAAAAGTCTGAATGGGCATATGAGTACCTACAAAGTCACCTTGGAGACCCTAGTTATGTTCAAAGTTGTCCCCACTGAAATATGTTTTGCAGTTCAAAACCTTGAGATATCCAAGACTTAGGCACCGGCTCTCTTGGGCATATTCTTTGACAAGAGTCTGCCACTAATTTGTAATATCTAGCCAGAAGGTGACAGGTTTACAATTACAGATCTTTGGAGGATTTTTGTTTTAACCAGTGTTGCCTATTGCTGTGCCACCCATAGATCCATTGTTCTGTGGAGAAAGCATAATGCTTTTGATCTTTGACAGCTCTAATTATTGGTTAGAATATTGCAGACTTCCTGCAACAATTCTTCCTTTTTTAAGGACTCATTTTTCAAATGTAAACAAACTTAAGAAGGGTAGTGTTAAGCAGATAAAAATGTATCCAGTTGGTTCACAGTTGCTTGTTAATCAAGGACTGAAGTACAGGAAAGGCTAGGTAAGACCAGATCAAGAGATTTTACCTATTGTCCTTTGGACTCAGTTGCTATGGCTGGCTGAATAAAAGAGGAATAAAAAAGGAAGGACTGGTTGATAGGCCTTTCCACAATTAAAACTTTTTTCCTGTTACTTGAAATGGCAAGGAGGATATGAAAAAAAATTCCAGCTTTTATTATATGCATCTTTTAAACATTTTCCACATGCACTTATAGAAACGTTAGGAACTATACTGAAAGTTCTCTAGCAACTTTGAGACATTTTCCTCCAAAGCATTCCTGGTTAGCCACATCCCCAGTTTCTATCAGATTGTGACTGAGAAAATGGTGGATATACATTGACAAATCAGCTTAGGTCCTTAAATATGAGTTGTTTTATCATAAATAAAGAATATATAAAGTTTATGGTGGAAACTGTAAAGTCATATAGTATGACGGTTAGAAGAGAACTTGGAGATTACAGTCTAACTCCCTGCCCTGGACAGGAATCAACCATGATCTCTGACAGTCTTCCATCTCCAGCAAAGAATCATCTACCTCCATGTGTTCCATTGATGAATAGCTATTATCATCAGGAACTTTTTCCTAATGTCCAGCCAAAATCTACTTCTTTGTAACTAAATTACAAACGTTCCTTGCCACCTCTTGGAAAAAAGTAACTTGATTTTGAACCCCTGCCCCAAAGACTAATCCAATCCAACTAAAATCCATATTGGAAGGCAGCTGCATCTGACATTTGAAACATAGGTGAGCACAATTACTTACCAGTCTTCAAGAAACTGGATACTTAGGACCAAGTATTTAAACTCTAAAAGGAAGGAGAGGAGGAAGGATTTATTGATTGTAAGGCTTATGTGAACCAGTGTGGATTTGATTCAAATTGGAGAAATGAGATTCACAGAAAATATAATTTAAATCAACTTTGTGATTTGAGGCCAGCTCTGTTCAATTCAAGCCACTTTGAGATTCAATTGGGGGGGGGGGCAACCAAAGTAACCTATAAGGGAGAAACTTCAAAAAGCCTGAAGCTGCATCATCTTTTGAAAGAATGACATGAAAATAGCAGCAGATGCTTTAGAGGATATTTATCCAGACAAATTTTAGTTATATGAGGGTTTTACTCACCATACATTTTTAAACATCTTCATGTAATTCTTTTAGAGCAGAGACTATGGAGATTAGTAAAAGACAACACAACAGTCTCCAAATTATCCAGTAAAGAATATGTATGTGTGTGCATGTATGTATACCTGTACATAGAGAGATGTGTGTGTGAGAGAGAAAGAGAGATCTATCTATCATCTGTCTGTCTGACTTAATGCTGAAAATGTGCTACTTCCATGCAAAAATATAACCTTCAAAAATTGATTTTAAAAATAAGCTCTATCTTTCCATTCTTTTCTCCTTTTTTGGTGTGGCCCACATGGAATGGTACTTAAAAATAACCATTGATGTACTTTGTACGCTACAGTGCTGGTTGACAAGTTTGAGGCATTCTGGTGAGGACCCCCTGACTACTGACTCCAGTAAGGTACCATGCTAGGTGGGTAAAACATGGTCTAAAAGGATTTAGAAAAATGACTACTGACTTGTTCTGGTGAGGTTGTATAATTTTGATCATTGGGAGATCTGGGATGTTAGGAGGGTTAGCATAATTGGTTGGCAAGCTTGGTCCTTCCTGGAAAGGGTCTACTTATCACTGGCAGGACTCAGTTGCATCTGGATTCTCATTTGCTGCCAATACTCTATGTTAATTAGCTCGAAGAGGCAGCAGAAGCGGATGGCACAGTGAGATAGGCAAGCCAAGAGAAAGAAGCTGGCAGTGAGAAAATAGCATTTGTAGATGCCACTCCACTCCTGTTTCTGTGTTAACCTAGCATTCATTCTGTAATTGTCAAGAGTTTTCATCTTGGCCCAATTGCATAAAATGTAAAAGTAAAGGAATTAAAATGCTGAGAGCTGATCTCCAGGTTGTGTTGAAAGGCCAGCGTGGAAATGTAACAATCTGTAAGCACAAGAGAGAGCAAAGTCAAGGCTTGTGACTGGCCACATTTCAACATGAAAAAGTGAATGAAGCTCAAAATAATGCTAGTCTTTCCACCCCACAAGAGTGTGATAGACATAGAATTTAATGGGATATTAAATGGGTTGGCTGGTGACTCATGACAGTGTCAGAGGGACCATCCCATCACTTAATTCCACCTTAGCATTCTCCACATATGGAACTGAGGTTGGAACACTGCATATTGTCTGGAAAAAACTCTAGGCACTGTAGAAAAGGCATCAAATCTATGAAGTAGCTTAAAAGGTTACCAAGTGCTTCAAAGCCACCTATTCAATTTCCTGCTTCAAGGCAGATCTCTGCTTCAGTTTGCAAATTTGCTTCAACTGGGTGCTTTGACTGAAGTTTCACTAAACTGAGACACTCCTTCACATCTTTGCATGGCCCTACTGATTATAATGCAGGCTACACAATACATTCTTTACAAAGCTGATTAGAATGTATTGGCCAACACGTACATGCATTGTGCATTGCTTTTGAAACTGCAAGAAAATTCCTGTAAAATTATAACCATAACACAGAATACACGCAGACACACCAAATACACGCAGACATACACGCACACATACCAAAAATGGTAGCTGCAATGTAAAATATACCTTCAGAAAAGATAGATGCTCAGCTTGCTAATCTTCATGTATAATAGAGCAATCTGAACTGTTTCTATTCAAGCTTGGTGCAAAGCATTGTTGGCAGAGCAAGCAGGTGCATTTAAGTCTCATGGACTATTTCTTTAGATTTATGTTAATTAGTCTGATAGAGTCTAGCTTGTTTTCCTTGATCTTATAACCCTTTTGTTTCTTTGTAAAATGTCCTTCTTTCTTCACTGGACTTTATTATACTGCAGCAATACCAACATAAAATTTTTTAATAAGCATTTATATGAAAATAAAAGTGCCCAATCTTGCACAGTATGAGACAAATCCCCCTTTTTGTTTATTGTTTATTGGCATATAAATGGGCAATTTCTTACATTGACTTTCACATCACCCCCAATATACAGTAGAAGAATGCATTCCTTGTATATCTTACAATATCCATACAATTTTAACTATCTCCATTGTTCACCAGACCATTAAAGATCCCAAAAAAGTCATCTACTATTTTGATTGATATCTATAGGTGTAGCAATTTGTGTTACTTTTCATGAGCCTGGAGTCACGGCTTCACTTTGGTTTTCAAAGCCACATAAATCTTCAAAGAGTTCTGGCAGCTGATAACCTTCCAGCTATTGAAACACACCAAATAAAGTGGTATCTCACACAGCACACTACCAATGATGTCATTCTCTGTTGTGGTTGTGAAAGTTATTGGCAGTGCTCTCCTCTTGAACCAGGCACTGGGGAAGGGTCCAGTTGCTATGCCTGAGGGGAAGCTAGACTTGAATAGAAGCATTTGGAAATAAATGATCTTTTTCAATATCTTCAGATGGAGGAAGCACAGCTTCACTGGCTTTTGGTTTAGAAGCTGAGAGTGAGAATCATAAATGACAGTGTGATATGAGTGAAAAGAAAAAGAAAGGCGTGAGCATCTCAAGCTATGAAGTTTCATGGAAATCGATTAATTACAGTAGCTCATTTATTAATCAGCCAGTACAACTGTATCAACCACAAGTGAATATGTTTATGTTATAATAAAACAATCATTTTCTATTTGAATGATTAGTGGCATGTGCAGGAAATATATAATTCAGCTTTTCTGTTTACAAACATATTCCAGGCAATGATTCTTGCCTCATATTCTAGCAAAACAGGAGTAAGGAATGCTTGTTTTCTGGGAGTAATTAAAAACAGAGGAGCTTTCCCTAATACGTTTCCTTGAAGATGTAGAGATTGGACTTCACTTGGTAGGGATTCATCACTATCTTATTGCTACAGAATAAATCTACTATAATTCAAATGTTGCATGGAGTGGAAATTTTTCAGAACAACCAAGGGTAAAAAAGAATGTAATGAATATATAGTTTGTACTCAAAGCTCAACACAAATCAGCTCAATAATTTTAGACTGGCATCTAATTTCTATTTGATGTATTTGTAAATGTTCTCCATTTCCAGGTCATTGACAGTGTTTCACAATTTTGATGTTATAAGTGTTTGTAACTGACCAGAAGATATTACATCTTCAATTTCTTTGCGTATTTATCCTAGTCCTGTCTTATCCAAGACCAAAACGTAGAAAACATTTTAAACTCTAAAAAAAAAAAGTGTGTGTGTGTGTGTGTGTGTGTGTGTATTTCTCACTGTGTCCTTTTAAAGGATGAAATAGAATCAGTGCAATGTATAATGTACAGTGTATAGCACTTTGGAGTATATAATAATATAGCAATGTAGATTTCAACTCCCTAAATGTGAACCAGAATTTGGAAAATGCAATATCTAAAATTACATGGAGGAAAGAACCTACAAATATAATTCAACCTGCAGAAGCTTATATTGGAACAGATATATGACATCCAAGCCTCTCTTATCCATTGTAAACCATGATTATCCCAAGTACAGAAATTTCCATTAGTATCACTAGATGTTTCTCTTTTGGGATGAATAGCAACTTTAGAGTAGGGCTGGAGCAGATGTAAAGTTGGTGGTGGGGGGGGAGGTTTAATTTCTTCTTAAGTAAATGCTATGGTATGAAGCAAAGTCCATCTTCCATGGCTATTTTATTTTTTTGATTTCTAGAGTGGACAAAAGCTGGATACTTTAAACGCATACCAACAGGTAATACAATATTTAGTTTCTCCCTGACCAATTCAGACTGACATGGCTGGTGCACTCTGGGTTTATTTGATTAAACAATGTTATCTATCAGGACCCAGGAAGCATGCCTTCATTGTTGCAGTGCCTGCCCTCTGGAATGCGGTTCCCCCTGAGATCTGAATGACTCCCACCCTGTTGGCATTCCAAAGGGCCATGAAGACCCGACTCCTCCCAGCCTTTAGACTAGGGTGGCTGGAGCCACCTCCACCAGATGTGAGATGGTGCGATGTTTGGGGCTTTCTGTTGGTTCACCATCTTTTTTCCCCACTTTCTTTCTCTTCTGTTGTAGTTTAGGCTTGTAGTTTGTTACTTCTTACTATATTATTTTTTATATTGTCTAGTGTTTTGTGAGAGAGCCAATTTGGTGTAGTGGTTCAGTCATCAGTCTAGAAAATGGGAAACTGTGAGTTTTAGTCCTGCCTTAGGCACATAGCCAGCTGGGTGATTTGGGCCAGTCATATTCTCTCAGCTCTAGGAAGCAGGCAATGGCAAGCCACTTCTGAAAAACCTTGCCATGAAAACTGCAGGGACTAGTCCAGGCAGTTCCCAGGAATCAAAAACTGACTTGGAGGCATTAAAAAAAGTATATTGTGAGCTGCCCAGAATAGTTGGGAGTTGGATGGCATCTTATTGAATAAAAAAGTAAAGCAAAGCAAAGCAAGTAATAGTTTGGCACTGTATATGTGCATATGAAAGACACATAGTCATCCACTGTACAGCTTCCAATCTTCAAGAATTCCTTAAAAGTGCTGAATGGAAAGTAGATGTATAGAGATGGTATTATGAATATATTTCTCCAAGCAGATAGAAATCCTGTCCAAGGAAGACCATATGTTAACTAGAGGTATAGGACTCTGCATACCTACTGGAGTGGATCTCAGCGAAGACTAGATAACAGGTACACAGGAATTTTTAAAGTCTCCAAATCTATGGCAAAGAAATTAGGTGGATGCATTCTCTGAATTTCTCCAGGGGAAAGAAAAATTCTCTAGCATTTTTTGAATGGCAAAGTTAAACCACAGTAGTGACAACAGCTATTGAAAAGGCTACAGAGGTGGGATTTTTTGGCAGGGAGGGGGAGTGTTGGAAATCTAGTTCAAGAGAAAGGGGAAAAAATGAATGTTGGATTTAACTAGAACTGTTATAATGTAGCACTAATAATGTTATAAACATTTATTTTAAAAAGAAGAAAAATATGTGAATATAATAACAATTCATTGAGGATGTGATCTCTAACCCCTCTGGGAAATATGTCATTCCCCCATCCCAAGAAAAAAGGAATTGAATCAATCCTCATTTTCTTTCCTAATATAATGAGCTATATAGTAATAAAGTGTCCATTTTAGTAAAAATCGGTTCCTACTAGACTGACACAATTAATTTAGAAGATATCTTTGTCATTATCTAAGCTATGGCACAGAAAAATATTTCTTGCAGGGGGAAAAAAAACACTCTCAAAAATGGTTTAACTGCTGTAGAATGTAAATGTATCCGGCTAAGAGAACTATTTTGGTACTCTCTAATATCAATTGGAATGTACCTCAGAAGCTGGATTCTTTACTGGAGAGAAATCAAATGAGCCAGAGAGTGGATCACCTTGTATCTTGGAAACAATGAATGGAGTACCGTAGCATCTGTAATTCTCCATAAGAAAATGTGGAAGTTGTTCCTCAAGACTTAACATCTGGACATGGCCTCTGCAGTTAATTGTGGCAAGATGTATTGTATTTCTATTTCAATTATTAGAATGGTTTCTAAATTTGCATCTCAAAATGTAAATCACGATAGGGGACTCCAGGTTTTGAACTACAGCTCCCAGGATCCTTCATCATTGATCATGTTTCCTAGAAATGTAAGAGTGTAGTTTGACAATACCTGGCAAACTATATGTTATCAGCACATAAATATTTCCTGCATATCGAGTCCCTTCTCTCCCCATCACTTGAGTGTGTGTGTGTGTGATACATTTTTTCCAGCTAATAGAGACAATGATATGTCATATGCATATTTATCTAATATTAAACACTGACTCCTTGCTTCTGAATAAATGTGCATAAAACTTGGGTGCAAGTTATTTCAAAAGAATTCTGAAGTTCTTTTTCCTTCAAAGGTCATCTCCTCTCTTTTCCCTGATCTCTATTTATTCTGAGATGTTAATTAGAAAATCAAAACAACCCCAAGGATTTACACTATAAAACATTTCACAAATAATGTTTTAAATATTTAACTTAATGAAGAATGTCAGGCAAATTTATCAAGGATGGATGGATGGAAGGAAGGAAGGAAGGAAGGAAGGAAGGAAGGAAGGAAGGAAGGAAGGAAGGAAGGAAGGAGCTAACACATAATTTAATGCTGCCTGGGGGAGCATTATGTTCAGCTGGATATCTGGCATGTTTTCCCTGACTTCTTAATTCACAGTATTAACTGCAGAATGAAATATGACATATATTAATTTTGCATATTTGTAAATTTTTACTTCCTGCTAATAAAATGTTGACCTTGATCTACTCTTCATGTATGCTATGCTGCCTCATGAAAGTAGTGATGTTCCTAGAAGTGCCATCAATCTAGTTTATCAGAATGCATCTGCATAGATAGTGTGAGGTTTGCTAGCCCAAGTACTTGCATACAGTATCTGCAAAAAGCTAGCGCTTTATTGGTTTCTCAGTCTGGGAATCAGAAGATAAGAAGAAGAAAAGCAGGCAGACTGTGAAATCACCACAAGAAGAATATGCCTATGGGCTGCTCATGTGTTTTTCTGCCTAGGTAACACAAAATTTTACAGGATAGAGAAACAGAGAAGCATAAACACATTCTAAAGGTGTAAGGTAGGTGAAAAGATGAATAAAAATTAAAAGAAATATTACATAAAAGATGACTATGGTTCTGATTATTTACATGGATAAACTATAACCTAGCTTGCACTGCACTGGTGGTGGAATTCCCCAGGCTTATGGTCTTGGAGAATTTTATCCTACCTTCTCGGTGGCAGCCATGGACCTGATCCAGGTCATTGAGGGCCTGACACATAATGATGATCACAGGCTGGATCTGGTTTTCTTGTCAGGACAGTGGCAATGTGATCTGGACTTGGCAGAGATTACTATCACTCTCTTATCAAGGTCAGATCGCTTTCTGATTGCCCTGGAGTGCTCTGTGCTGCTCCCTGCTACAGGAAGGCAGAACCTATTTGCTTAGTCCCAGGCATGATCGATGGATCCTTTTAGATTTCAGAGGGAAGTTGGGTTGCTCTTGAAGGTTTGGTGCATGACCTGACTGAAGACTTAGTTGCTGCTTGGAAAGAGAGAGCAGCTGGGGCCTTGGATCAGGCCATGTCTATATAGCCTCTCTCCTATCATGGATCCTAGCTCTGCCCTTAGTTGACAGAGAAACTGAGGAAAATGTAATGGGAGAAGAGACACTCAGAAGAGTGCTCCTGGAAGACAACAAGGGATAAACCCAATTGAGCATGGGGTAGAAATGCTATTAAGGCCTACCTCATGGTTGTAAGGGAGGTGAAATGTCAGTATTTCTTCATTCTTATTGCATCTGCAGATAGCCATCCAGCAGCTGTTTACAGGGACCAGGTCCCTCCTGGGGAAGACAATGCCAGAAGTTTATCTGCAGAGTTCATCATTACCTGTGAGGAATATACTAGGCATCTATTGGATAAAGCCATTTGGATTCTGTTCAAACTGAACTCTGGACATGAGGCAGATCCAGTGGAGATGATTGAGGTTTAGTCTTGTTTTGGTTGTGTGGGATGAGTTTCGTCCTCTTAGTCCTGAGGAAGTGGATGGGGGGTTTGGAGCTGTAAGCTTGGCCACATCCACTCATGTCCCTTCAGGTTAGATAAAGCTTCTTAGGGGATGATGTGTGATTGGATCCTGTTGATGGTGAATTCATCCTTGAGAGAGGGGGTAGTCCCACCGATGCTTCCTCATCAAGGAGCCATTGCTGAACTCAACTGTACTGGACAATTTTCATCCTGTCTCCAATCTCCCTTTTTAGAGAAGGTTGTTGAGAAGGTGATCACACTGCAGGTTCAGAGAACCCTAGATGAAGTAGATTATCTTGACCCCTTACAGACAGATTTCAGTTCTAGGTATGGGACTGCTACAGCATTGATCATACTCATGGATCACTTCTGGTGGGAGTGGAATGAGGGTGGGATATTGATGCTAACTCTCCTTGATCTCTCAGTGGCTTTCAGTATCATAGATCATGATATCCTTCTAGACCAGCATTGGGGGTTAGGGGTGGGAGGCACAGTATGTATTGGTTCTCCTCCTTCTGGTCTTGGTTCCAGATGGTGTTGATAGATCTAACCTGTGGCCCCTTCTCTGTGAGGTACCTCAGAACTCAATGCTCTCCATAATCTTGTTTAATATCTACATAAAGCTGTTGGATAAGGTCATTTGATGGCATGGGGAGAAGTAATTGTCGGTCATACAGTAACATCAGTATGTTGATGATGCTCAGCGTTACATCTTCCCTCTGGCCCAAAAAAGTGACACTCTGTGGATTCTGTCTCAGTGTCTAGAGACTGTGGGGGTCTGAATGGGAACGACAGGGCTACAGCTGAACCTTAGCAAGACAGTGACTTTGGATTTTAGGGCCTTTCGAATGCAGTAAGGCACTATTCATGCTCACTTATGCCTTAGTCACCTCCTTAGTGGATTACTGTAATATGTTCTACACGGGGCAACCCTTGAAGGACAGCCAGAAGCTACAACTGGTCCAGAATGCAGCAGCATGGGCAATCATGGATGCCCATGTTACATCTCTGCTCTGCATGCTTCACTGGCTCCCAGTATGCTTCTGGGTGCAATTCAAGATGCTGGTTGTCACCTATAAAGCCCTTCATGGCATGGGACTGGATTATTTGCAGGATCACCTCTCTTAGATTGTATCTATCCATTTGAGCCACATGCTTTGGGTCCCATCTATTAAAGAATATCATCTAGTAGGACTTAGACAGTGGGCCTTTTCTGTTGCAGTGCCTGCCATTTAAAACACTGTACCTGCTGAGATTAGGTTGGCCCTGACCCTACCAGCTTTTCAGAAAGGTTTAAAGACTTGGATGTGTTCCCAGGTTTGAGGGTTGGGAAGTCAGTTGGAACCTGTGAGGGATTGTTAATTTATTGTTGATTAGGTTTTGCCATCAGTTGCTATTGTATGTTTTTATATTATTGTATATTGAAGCTTTCTATTGTGTTTTTATGTAGTGTTTAGCCACCCCAAATCTGTCACTCTCTCTGACTGTCTAGATAATTTCTTTCTTAACTTAGGCAAAAATCAGAACTAAGTCTGTGGTTTGTATCCGCTCTAATCAATGGCTTGTAAATTTCCAAAAGTGCAGTAGAAAAGAAAAACAGTGATCCCTAAGAAATCTTTATGGTATCTTACAGCACTCTCAAGGGTTCTGCATGTGATGTGAAAAAGATTTTGGGTTGCTTAGGGCTTCACTTCACTTAGGCAGTGTTAGATATTATCCAGGTGTTGCATCTGTCTCTCTCTCCTTTTTTTAAATTTCTTTGATGCTATAACTAGTAGTTCATTTGAGGACATTGGTGTTCCCTTTAATCAAATATATACCTTTAAGAATTTTATCACTTCTTCTACTCCTGCTGTCTGTTGCTTCTGTAGTTCTCACACATCTATTTGTTATTGTCATTTCAAAAGTGGCTTTCGCCTGCTTTATTCTCATGCTTAACAACTGAATTATTTCACTTGAGCTTTGCAATGATTTAATTCTTTATTAGTACAGTCAATATTCTCTTTCTCACTGATTTCTCCCATACATTTATCATTTCATGTATGATATCTCTTATAAAATTGCTAAATTTTAAATCACTGTTTTAATACATTCGTTATGTCTATAACTATTCATCCTTTTCTCAGGTTGTATTCAGCATTAACCAATTTTGGAGTTCTGCTTCCTTTTATCGAAAGCAACTCCCCTTCCTCTTCTCCCACCTGATCTAACCCATTAAAACTGCTTTAAATGGTTGGACAGGGTTTGGAGCAAATTTGCGCCACGTAAGTTCTCTAGAGAGAAGGGAGAATTTTTCTCACCAGTGATGCCCATCCCTCTAGCAGATAGAGGCTGTGTGAATGCCAAAATCAAAACAGAAATTGAGATAAAGAGAAGCTCTACCATATTTTAATAATTTGCATCCACAAATAATGTGGATTAGTGGATGCAAATTAGGAATGTCACTATGATCTTCCAGTCCCTCAACACATGTTATATCAGTATTTAATATATAGAAGTAATACTTATCCTAAAAATACTCAGGATATCAAACTGAGAGAAGAATCTGTTTATTCTCCCCAACCCCTTATTCCTAGTGCTATTAGGGTAGGAGGATTAGTTACCTTTTATGTTTGCTACAAAGTATCCTGGTGTCCTGTTCTTAGACTTATGATCCATATCTGTGTTTTCTTTTAAATTGAATATATCACTCATTTATTATTTGGCCTATTTTAATTTCCTCTCCAGCTTGCATTGCAAATGAAAGACTCCTAGCTGTTTTTAATTTTATGCTCTGACAGCAGAAGACATATTTGCATGATTAAAATGTCAGATATCATTGTAATTGTTATCAATTATGTTAATTAATAGTAAATGGCTGTAGTTTTTACACAGAAGAGACTGCAATTCTAAATCTTTATTAATACCAAGTCATCTATAAACTTCTGTTCATCATAGCTCACTTCTTTTTCCTCTTTAAGATTATATATAATTAATATCCATTCCTCTAATGAATGCAGTGTATAGCAACAATATGAATCATAGACTCATCAAGCTTTCCAGTTCGGGAATTAAGATGCAGTTTCCATAAAAAGTATTAGACTCATTAAGTAGCTGAATTATCCAAATGCCATGCAGTCCTTATGGTCACATACCCTTTAAATTAACACACTGACAAACCTGTTCACAAATCGTAATTGGTTACAAAACAGAATATTAGCTGAAGATTTTTAAAGCCATATTTGTAGGTCTGTGGGTATATTTAAATGACCTCCTCTATACTTGGTCTTAGTACTGTAACATTTCCTTTGCATTGACAAATATTGTCAGAAAAGCATACATTCATGTTATGTATGTTATGGCTGAACCGTATAAACATAATTTTTAACATTCTGGGTATTTACATTATGTATGAATTAATGATCACAAGATGGAAAACCTTAATAGTTAGGGGAAAGAGTTTGATCTCCTGGAGGGAAGCTAGTGATGACTGATATGTAGACTGGAGGAAGATGACATTTTAAAATCTTCCCTAGTGTGATGAGATTGATTAATATAAATATATATAATATAAAAAACCTCAGAAAGCCAGGTTTTCTGGGTAACCATGATTGGTCAGTAGTGTGGCTACCAAAGAACAAAAGACAGGAATAAAAATATTTCTAACCCTTTTTTATTGCAACTTTTGACACATTTCTAATCTATTAAAAAAGTTAATCTTCCAGTATATGAAGATAAGTTCACTGTTATTACATATATTTTGCAAAATCAGGAACCCTGGAGGAATGCATTACAGTCTGCTGCTTTTGCTGACAAGAGGTTTTACATAGCAGTATTTACCACTCTTTGTGTTTTTTGGGTAGGAAGGTGCCATCTTGCCTTTTTATGCCAGTTTCTATACTCCAGTAGCTACTTCTAGGTGCTGCCAGCTACTAGACCATCTCTCACCTGCAAGATCCACTGCATAAGTAGAAACATTCAGCTACATGTTCAGTTACACTTATACATTCCTTTCAGTGCAATAATCACTGACGTTTAGTCAGAAATAGCCTGACCATTTACAAATGCTGTCACAAGTCATATGTGGGGCACTGGATGAGCTGGGAGAGAGGGCTTCTCACTAGGCTATTTTGGGATATTGGTCTAGTGCTTTCCAGAAGAGAATGAGTTCAAAAATAGCTCAAGTGACAAATCACAGTCATGGAGCACATTTATGTTTACAACCTGCCACTCAGACAACTTCAAAGGTAGCTAAATTCTCCATCCCACCCACCTACACTTGCCGAATGTGACTCCACCATGATTAACACAGTTAATTGTGTTTATTTTTCCCACCAGCAGGTAATGTTTGATAGGAGGAAAAACAAAGTTGGGAATCCACCAATTGCTTTCCTTTACTTCTACATTAAAACTGTAAGGCTATTCACTGGCCTAAATTTGAGCAAAAATAGGGCAAAGCATGCATCCAAGGGAGGAGGAGTAGAGTTTCAAAGGAGGAAAAGTCATCTCTAGAAGATCCGCAAACATTGTGAGAGTGTGTGTGAGCTCACTTTGGTGCAGAGTCTGGGAGAAAGAGAGAGTTTCCTTTAGGAACAACACAGAGGGGTTCATTCTCTCACTCTTCCCAACAACTACAAAAGCCTAACTTTTGTAATGGCTAAAATCTTGTCTTGACTGTCTCCATTCAGATCTAATTGACGATTTACAAAACAAATAGGAATGCACTCTAGATATTGCTCTGTCAGCTCCTATTGTCCATTTATGTTGAGTGAAGAGGAATTTGCTTGGAGCTATGTGGGACCCAGGTGGGTTTTTCCCACTATCACAGTGCTCACTGGGCCAACATCCTACAAGTTCAATGTGCTGATAAGCCAGGATAGCATCATCATCTTTTTGAGAATTTGAGATAGAAATTGTCAGATTTATCCAATCCTATCTATCTCAGTCATTGCAGAGCTGCTTTTTGAAATATTTGATCCCTTATATCTATTTTTGTTATCTATGTTTTAGATATTTTTGAATTTATTATCATGCTACTCTTTTTTCTTTTGTTTGTTTGAGGTCAGTTTTAAGTGTGTTTAATATAAAATTGTTTATTAAATGACATTTTACATATGTTGAAATGCAGATGTTAGTTAAATTACTCCATAGTATGAGAGTACTAAAAAAAAGTACTAATTAAGAGAAGGATGTATTAGAGATCACTTGCAGATTTCATTGGTGATGAATTGGTGCAATCTGCTAAAATGGTCTCTTACAAAGATGGACAGCAATGAATGGAGCTGATAAATACCTATCATTCTCTGCTCAAAAGAAGTGTCTAAGATTTATTCCTCCTTCCCCTGGCAATTGTCTATTTGGGAAAGCTGCATTAAAAAAAACCCCAAACATATAAGGGATATTTCGACTTTAAAATGAATCCACTGGGTTGTATTGTGTATAGTATTCCATACATTACATAAATTCAAAGACACCCTAAAATGCACCATAGTACCATTACTTTTTCCCAGAAATTACAGCTGAAACTTGTCCAGATAGTGGAAGGGTGCCTGAAGGTACTTGTTCAAGAAGAAGAAAAATTCTGAATAAACTATAGTCAGTCACAATAGAAATAAAAATGTAGGACCCTAAATTTGCATCCAAGTCATAACTAAAATTGTCACGTATTGCTTGGAAATGAATTTATTTGTTGGTACCTTTGTATTATAATTTATCCATCACTCCAGTGAAAAGTTATAAAATCTAAATGGAACTAGTGGAATTACATTGCAAAATAAACATATGGCATAATTTTCCTTTTCTTCATGGTTACCCCCTTTTTTTTTTTTAATTTTTTTTTTAATCTGTGCTCAGTCGTTACCGACTCTGCAGTGACTGCTTGGACGAGTCCTTGCAGTTTTCAAGGCAAGGTGTTTCGGAAGTGGTTTGCCAGTTCCTCCCTCCTAGAGCAGAGCCCAGCTGGTGAGCGCAGGAGGCGGGGTTTCCGTTGCTTTGTGCCCTTTTCAGGTAAGTGCAGTTTCACGCTTACCGGCAACTGCTCCCGACTCCTTTTGCAAGGTGCCGCCAGCATTTTTCCTCCCACCGGAGTGAGAGTCCCCATTTATCTACTCACGTGAGTTTTCGAACTGTTGGGTTGACAGGAACTGGGGAGGAAACAGGAGCTCACCCTGTTAACGCGAAGGCTGGACTCGAACCGCTGAAGCGTCGACCATTTATGGCCGGCAACTTTCAGCGTCATTAAGCTGCTGCACCACCGCGTCCCCCTGGTTACCCCTTACAGATGCCTTTTCTTGGGCAATTAAAATAAGATCTGCATGTTTTTTGAAGTTGTTGTTGTTGTTTAGTCGTTAAGTCATGTCCGACTCTTCGTGACCCCATGAACCATATTGCGCCAGGCCTTCCTGTCCTTCACTGCCTCCCTGAGTTTGCTCAGTTTCATGCTCATTGCTTCAGTGATGCTATCTAACCATCTCATCCTCTGCCGTCCTCTTCTCCTTTTGCCTTCAATCTTTCCCAGCATCAGGGTCTTCTCCAAAGAGATCTCTCTTCGCATTAGGTGACCAAAATATCTGAGCTTGAGCTTCATTATCGATCCTTCCAATGAGCAATCAGGGTTGATTTCCTTTAAGATTGACTGGTTTGACCTCCTAGCAGTCCAGGGGACTCTCAAGAGTCTTCTCCAGCACCACAGTTCAAAGGCATCAATTCTTCGGCGCTCGGCCTTTTTATGGTCCAGCTCTCACAGCCATACATTACTACTGGAAAAACCATAGCTTTGACTATGCGGATCTTTGTCGGCAAGGTGACGTCTCTGCTTTTTAATATGCTATCTAGGCTTGCCATAGCTTTCCTCCCAAGGAGCAAGCGTCTTTTAATTTCATGGCTGCAGTTTCCGTCTGCAGTGATCTTGGAGCCCAAATAAATGAAGTCTGTTACTGCTTCCATTTCTACCCCTTCTATTTGCCAGGAATTGATGGGTCCAGATGCCATGATCTTAGTTTTTTTAATGCTGAGTTTCAAGCCAGCTTTTGCACTCTCCTCTTTCACCCTCATCAAGAGGCTCTTTAGTTCTTCTTCACTTTCTGCCATGAGGGTGGTATCGTCCGCATATCTGAGGTTGTTGATGATTCTCCCTGCAATCTTAATTCCGGCTTGTGATTCTTCCAGCCTGGCATTTCTCATGATGTACTCTGCATATAGGTTAAATAAGCAGGGTGACAGTATACAGCCTTGTCGTACACCTTTCCCTATTTTGAACCAATCGGTTGTTCCATGACCGGTTCTGACTGTTGCTTCTTGGCCCGCATACAGATTTCTCAGGAGACAGGTAAGGTGGTCTGGTACTCCCATCTCTTTAAGAATTTGCCACAGTTTGTTGTGATCCACACAATCAAAGGCTTTTGCATAGTCAATGAAGCAGAAGTAGATATTTTTCTGGAACTCTCGTGCTTTCTCCATGATCCAGCGAATGTTGGCGATTTGATCTCTAGTTCCTCTGCCTCTTCGAAACCCAGCTTGTACATCCGGTAGTTCTCGGTTCATGTATTGCTGAAGCCTAGCTTGTAGGATTTTGAGCATAACCTTGCTAGCATGTGAAATGAGTGCAATTGTGCGATAGTTTGAGCATTCTTTGGTGTTGCCCTTCTTTGGAATTGGAACATGAACTGACCTTTTCCAATCCCGTGGCCACTGTTGCGTTTTCCAAACTTGCTGGCATATTGAGTGCAGCACTTTAACACCATCATCTTTTAGTATTTTAAATAACTCAGCTGGAATACTGTCATCTCCACTAGCTTTGTTGTTAGCAATGCTTCCTAAGGCCCACTTGACTTCACTCTCTAGGATGTCTGGCTCAAGGTCAGTGATCACACCAGCGTGGACATCAGGGACATTAAGATCTTTCTTGTATAGTTCTTCTGTGTATTCTTGCCACCTCTTCTTAATCTCTTCTGCTTCTGTTAGGTCCCTGCCTTTTTTGTCCTTTATCATGTCCATCTTTGCACTAAACGTTCCTTTCATATCTCCAATTTTCTTGTAGAGATCTCTAGTCTTCCCCATTCTATTGTTTTCCTCAATTTCTTTGCATTGTTCATTTAAGAAGGCCTTCTTATCTCTCCTTGCTATTCTCTGGAAATCTGCATTCAGTTGCTTATATCTTTCCCTTTCACCCTTGCTTTTCGCATTCCTTCTTTCCACAGCTATTTGTAAAGCCTCATCAGACAGCCATTTTGCTTTCTTGCATTTCTTTTTCTTTGGGATGGTTTTAGTTGCTGCCTCCTGTACAATGTTACGGACCTCCGTCCATAGTTCTTCAGGCACTCTGTCTACCAAATCTAATCCTCTAAATCTATTCATCACCTTCACTGTGTACTCACAAGGGATATGATCTAAGTCATACCTGAGTGGTCTAGTGGTTTTCCCTACATTCTTCAATTTAAGCCTAAATTTTGCAGTAAGAAGCTCATGATCTGAGCCACAGTCAGCTCCTGGTCTTGTTTTTGCTGTCTGTATAGAGCTTCTCCATCTTTGGCTGCAAAGTATATAATCAATCTGGTTTCGGTATTGACCATCTGGTGATGTCCATGTGTAGAGTCGTCTCTTGTGTTGTTGGAAAAGAGTGTTTGCTATGACTAGCTTGTTCTCTTGACAGAACTCTATTAGCCTTTGCCCTGCTTCATTTTGTACTCCAAGGCCAAACCTGCCTGTTATTCCGACTACTCCTTGACTTCCTACTTTAGCATTCCAATCCCCTATGATGAAAAGGACATCTTTTTTGGTGCTAGTTCTAGAAGGTGTTGTAGGTCTTCATAGAAGCGGTCAACTTCAGCTTCTTCAGCATCAGTGGTTGGGGCATAGACTTGGATGACTGTGATATTGAATGGTTTGCCTTGGATACGCACTGAGATCATTCTGTCGTTTTTGAGGTTGTACCCCATTACTGCCTTTCCCACTCTCTTATTGACTATGAGTGCAACTCCATTTCTTCTAAGGGTTTCTTGCCCACAGTAGTAGATATAATGGTCACCCGAATTAAATTCACCCATTCCCGTCCATTTCAGTTCGCTGATTCCCAAGATGTCGATGTTCAATCTTGTCATCTCATGTTAGACCACATCCAGCTTGCCTTGGCTCATAGATCTTACATTCCAGGTACCTATACAATATTGTTCTTTACAGCATCGGACCTTCTTTTCGCTTCCAGATACATCCACAGCTGAACGTCCTTTCGGCTTTGGCCCAGCCGCTTCACTCTTTCTGGAGCTACTTGGAATTGCCCTCCGCTCTTCCCCAGTAGCATATTGGACACCTTCCGACCTGAGGGGCTCATCTTCCGGCGTCATATCTTTTAGCCTTTTAACATTGTCCATGGGGTTTTCTTGGCAAGGATACTGGAGTGGGTTGCCATTTCCTTCTCCAGTGGACCACATTTTGTCAGAACTCTCTGTCATGACCTGTCCGTCTTGGGTGGCCCTGCACGGTATAGCTCATGGCTTCACTGAGTTATGCAAGCCCCTTCGCCACGACAAGGCAGTGATCCATGAAGGGGGTCTTTTGAAGACATAATCGCAATTTTCAGTATAAATGATAGAATATCCTTATGCGACATTATGTTGAAAAACACAGTAAGATTGCTCATTATATAATAACTAATATTATATAATATCTATAAATATGCATTAGAAAAAATTTGGAACATTTAGCTCAGAGAACATTTTTGTTATTAATACTTAGCTAATGCCATGTTTTTTAAAAATAATCATGAATTTGTTTTTAAAATGACAATCTTATTTTTGAAACATTTATGTTGACACTTTTTAATGAATAATATAAGTTTTCATGGACGTAGAACAATTATTATTTCTTAATTCCTACTGAACAATATGCAACATGTGCAATAAATTAGTGACTAGTTGAATAATTAGCTTTTTCAAGTATAACATGACATCACTTGCAATTCTCTAAATGGTCATTTTTCAATGGAACTGTAAGGAATAAATGAGTGAACCTGTTTAAGTGTGACAATGAAATAATTACATTTAAATGAGAGCTAGCATTGCAAACTTAAATATTTAGGCTCCTAATTATATGAAATTGCAAGAGATTCCTCCAAACTGGTATTAACTGCATTTAAATTAAAATTCGTTCTTTAAACTTGAATTATTTTAGGACTTGTAATATTGCTTGTCTCAATAAAAAAAAGATTAGCAGTTCATGAATGGGTATTGACATATGATGGTTTAGACTAATATATTTTCTCTCTTATCATAACCTATTTAAACTGAACATATTTGTGCAAGGATTAATAAAATACAGGATACAAAGCTATATGCCTAAGGAGGCTTTGTGAGGCTCATTAGTAAGAATTCAGCAGAATTTCTCAGATATTCAACAGGTAAGAGTGGATTCGTCCAGGCTCGTGTTCACCTTAAGGCTCTCAGATTCACAATACAGCATGGATAGAGAAGTGTGATGGAAAGCATGAGTGGGGAGGATTCTGGAATGGAGCTTCAAGGTTACAGGGAGGGGGAAGTGACATTCAAAGCATCTCCTCAGCCCCCAGCTGGACTGTGTGAAAGTAAGGAGGAAGAGACTGGCCCCTCTCTAAGGGCTTAATGGTTATAGTTACTCTTGTTGGAGAATTGGGGTTAGTCTGGCGAGATTCTGTCTCCTAATAAAGAAGCTGAGCTGATTTCTGGACTGTCTCATGTGATTCTTGGGCTGAACAAGAATCTGTTATAAAACAGTTGATTGCCCTTTGTCAACATGAGGATGAAATTCCCTGTTTATACTACTGTTATTTGATTCCAATGTCTGTTTCTCCCATACCTCCCATTGTTCAACTGACTTTTTATCCTATGTTTCTTGGTCTTGAAGCTGGGCAACTGTTGGTTGTTGAATAACTGACATTTCTGCCTTGACAAACTTTGGTTCTTAGTTTATTTCTCATGCTAACCTACTCTCCATTCTGTCATCTCCCCACACCCCAGAAAATACTTCTTGTTCCAAACTTAGAGTGTTAGGGAGCTGTTTTTCTCCCTTGCTTCATTTTCATGGTTTTGGAGCACCTTGCTCTGGGGTTAGAGTGATAAGAAAGATAGGACTTTGTTTCTCTCCTTCCAGTCTCACTTCGTTGAACTCCAGCTAGAATTGGCAAGAGATTATTTCAGAAATTTGTCTCTTGCTAGGTTGTTGGTAGCAAGGCAATGGAGAGGTCTGTCTCTGCACCACTTTACTGGTCATCAAACCATCTGTTTCTTCCCCTCTGCAAAGTTCCCATCCTATTTAATGACAGAATCTTTGGCAGTTCCAAAACTTTATCTGTACCTAGTCAGATCACTTGGGTTTGCCAGGGTTTTGCAAATGGAAATGGTGAAGGAAATGGGTGCATATAATTTGCTTCTTCCAAGGTATGTTCACTCTCTGAGTAGCCTTTGCAATGAATCAAATATTTAAATCAGACTTTTTTGCACAGAGAATCCAGATTGTGCTCTGCTTCAAAGGCTTTTCTCATCTCTACCAATATTAGAAGGGCTGATCCAAAAAGGGTAGAGAGGAAAGGAATAGTGGAAAACTCCATGGGAACTGAAGTTGAAAAGCTACATTACTGATTTGTGACATCATGGGAAAGCTTGGCATCTAGCTCCTTTGATGGTCATGTATATGGAAAAAATTTAGTAGAAAGCCCAATGTGATCTCCTGCAGCAGGGAAGCTATTCTGATGATAACAGTTACATGATTGTAGGTCAAATTCTTCCTGAAAGAGGTGCTGTTGCCTGAAGCTCCCGGGAGAATTAGGAAGCTTCTAGGGTGGACAAGACCAGAGACTCTTGGGGAAAAGGTGAGGATATCAGCTATAGGTAGATCAAATATTAGAGGCATGGATTTAGTTCTTGTGAGTGGATTCTCTCAAGAATAAACCTTAGTCCAATTGTTCTGCTGTGTACTTAACATAAAAGAAGCACATATCAGTAATACATTTATTAACCTAGAGAATTCAGAATATAATTTTGCATGGCTGATATTTTGTTTTATTGTGCAAAGGTAATCAGCTCTGTTGAAATAAATAGTATCAAATACTAGAATTTTAAGCAAAGGAAAGATTTTCCCAGATCAGAAATTACCGATAGTTTAGAATGTTTAAGCTTTCTGAACTTAATTAAATCTCACCCTGCTCCCCTGAGAAATAATTAAACAGTAGCTTCTATTGAACTATTGAGACAAGAATTGCATGCTGAAATCTGAATCTGGCGCCCAAAGCTCACCAACAGCACTCAACAGTTGTAATTTTTAATGTGACAGAAGAAAATTATTAAATACATGAGAAGTAAAGCTATTTCTTATATTAAATCAATTTTAATGCTAATTAAATAATCTTTATTTGTGATTTATTGTAATGTGCAAATTTTCTCTAAGGAATGCATTTTTTGATATGTATTTTTCTCTAATAACCTTCTTGGGGAAATTATGAATAGCACTGCAAAATTCTGAAAAGTATACATTTTGGGGTGTATTTCATATTCCCCTATATATACAGGAAGCATAGTTTCTTTAAGTAGAAATATTTTAATGTGAAAAATTACTCAAGCAGTCCCTGTGATATCGTTATATATTGTCTGACTATAACTTATTTCATTATTTCATTAATATACTGACAGTTCAAAGTATATGTCTTCTTATAAATAATCGATGGGATTTACTCAGTATTATAATCACTTATTTTGTTTGCAAATGACAACTAAACAAGAGAACTTACCATATGTCCTGATTAATAAGAATGAGGTTTCTCCTCCTAAAAGTCTCCTTTGAGTCAGGCTCACCTAATGGTGACTCCATGTTGTTTTCTTCATAACGAAGTAAAAATGGCTTGCTGTTGTCTATTTGTACACTCGCTTGTACTGTGCTTGTCTAGTTAACATGGTGAAGTCATCAGTGCATGATGTAATGAGCGGTCTGTTCTTCATCTGGCTTATTTCAGAGCCCAATGCTGAGAGGGGTGAGAGGAAGTGACTGGCCCAAGGTCTTTGGAGCTATTTTTTCCTTTTTCTTTTTTGCAAATTGCACGCTATATAGTATCTTTCCCTCATTCTCATTTTTTTGGCACCAATCATTTTTTTATATATTTTTTCTCATCCAAATCTTCATAATTCTATCAAGAACGCTTTTCATACTTCCCAATACAGCAATTCTTCATTACATAAGTTTCTCTGTTCTTTAAATGTTACTCAAGAACAAAACTGCTGCAAATTATTGAAGCATTTTTCAATCTGAGTTGTCGCACAAGGAATTAATTTCATCTGAAATGTGAATTGCAACAGGTCCCTCAGCTTGTTAAGTCACTGCACCAGTAAATAAGTATTTTGTTTTACACTCAATGCTTGAATAATTTCATCTTGTGTTTGGCTTCAAAAAGGATCTGGGGTTGTACTAATCCATGAGAATAAAAAAAAAAAACAATGTCGTGTAGCCATTTTTCTGTTAGTTTTGGAACAGTGTTGGGATGTCATGGATTTTTGATAATCCTACACATTGTGATAGGAAGACAAACTGGACAAAGATCAACTGCAACACAATAACACGTTGTATATCTCCAAAGATGGCAAGAAAAGTATCTGTAACTATTTTCAGATCAAATCCAGTTATACAGGATTTGATTTTGCTGCAGTTTCACAGAAGTTTAAAATACTGAGGACAAAGTCAGTAAAAATGAATTCTGAAAGTTCTCAAGGTCCCTGACTTTTTTAAAAAGAGAATTTAAAGAGAATAATGAATTTGAAAATAATTGGTTATAGTTTCTATTTAACAACTGGCTATGGAAATGGAATTGTATGACCTTCGTTACTCATGAAAGTCCATGATATCTGTTGTTAGCCATCCTGCATTCTTGCCTCTGACTTCCCCAGTTCTCTGTCACACTTTCTGACCTAAGATCTAAGTAAAGAAAAAAGAGAATAAAAAGTATACAGAAAAAAGAGAAAAGAAAGAAAAAGAAAACAGTAAGAAAAAGAAAAAAGAAATATGAAGAAGTAGCTTCTGATCTTAATCATAAGTACAAACTTAATAATTCATCACCCCCATTACATTATATGCAAGTATGCCTTCTTCCCATAACCCATCCCTTATCCATACACAAATCCATAAATGATTAACTTTTCAGTCCTAGTGTCAGCAAAAAGTCCATAAAGGGATCCCAGATTTATATAAACATGTTTTATTTTAACCTTGATCAAACAAACCAATTTTGTACTCCTTTCTTTTGCTTTTAACAGTCTTATATTTAGTTCATTCAGATGCTTTTGTAGGATTTGATCTCTCTTCTATTTTTATTTTTCCCATCTCACAGATTTCTTCAAGACTTTGACCAACTTATTTTGTAAGTCCAGTAAAAAGTCCTTAACCAGGTCAATTTCTTGGCTTGTCCATACCTGTTGAATGTCTGAGAAATTCAGATACATAATCTCCCAACAGAAAGAACGGAAGAAGAAAGGATATGGAAGCTGCGTAGAATATAATGAACAAGTAGTTTTTTTCTTTTCAAAAAGATGATATAATGATTAAAAATTGCTCACAATTCCTTTCTGTTTGTGTGTACATCTGTGTATTACTAAAATCTTTTACAGATGCTTCTAAATGCAGAATGGGAAGACCTTGAGGGTTATTTAATGAATTTGATAGACTGAAATTACCCATTCAGCTGGATCATTTCAAATGTTTAGCTAAAAGATTCTGATTCTGATTTTGTTTTTCTTTTCTTTTAATTTCCTTTTTGCCAAATTTGAGGTGTTAAATTAAATTTCTCCTTTTCCTTCCTCTTCTTTTTAATAAGGTCCTCATCAACATAAACCACAACAACACCACAATCTCCATACTGAGAAAAACTAATTGTGCTGGATTTGGCTTGAACAAATGGACAAACATTTTTTTCAGTATATTTTTAGATCATCTAAAGATTCTTTCAGAAACAGGACAAAAATAAAATCAATTTTAAAAATGTGGAAAGTGAGAGATTGTCTGCCCCATGGAAAATATTCACTTGTGAAACTATTGGTATTCTTGTATTAAAAATGCAGGAGGTTTGCAACCAATAAAAATGTTGTCAACATTCTCTTCGACTTCTGCTGAAAGCTATCCCCTTAATTTCTTGAAAGTTTTGTTCTACTGTGTAAAGGAAGTTCTGTTTTTCTATTTAATTTCTCAGTTATTTTATTTATTTATTTATTTATTTATTTATTTATTTATTTATTTTGTAGTTAATCTCAGTTTGCTTTACCACTGTGAGGTGGCGAAGTACTAGCTTTCTGTTTTATATCTTTTTATCTGTACCATCACTTCATCACTCCGTAGCCACCATGGCTATTTCACTTTCCTTGAATTGAATTTAATTGAAGCATGTTAAGCCAAGAAGTCTACAGAGCAATGGAGAAATTATGGTACAATAGCTCCGTGCATCTCTCATCCTCAAGGAGTCAAAAAAGTCAAGATAGTGGACATAAGCATGTGGTCAAAGCCATGATCCTTTTTAATATGACACATGAGTCCATGCACATAAAAAGGGGGCAGATTTTCGAAAAATTATATGAAAAGTGCCACATTGATATGGAATAAATACAAACTTAGATTGTACCCAAAAATATCTTACTGGTCTCAGCACAGGAAGCATTTTATAGAAAAGAAACAGCAGGGAAAGAGAAATCCTTAACATATCCAGACTTATTAATACAGGAAAATGGACAGCTTAAGATGAAGTCAAGAAACAATTAACTGCAGAGGGTTTTAATTTTCAGTGGCTCTCATATGCACAATTAAGAGAAAGCTTTAATATAGGTAAAAAGCTAATGGGGATTGAACAACAATACAGAATTGAAAAAAATGTATAAACTTCTGTTGAGATTTGAAACAGAAAAAGAACAAATTAGAGATTGCATGATAAAACGGGCTAATAATTTTGGTTACGATATACAGATGGATCAATGGAATAGAATGTGGATAAAAAGACTGATATTCACATTGTAGAAAATATCTAACACCAGAGAAAATATCTAAGATTTATAAAGGTACTTCTAGTCTATGTTAGAATTGTAAAAAACATGAAGAACGATGTTTTACCGTGCATGGTGGACTTGTGAAAAGCAAAAATAAATAAATAAATAAATAAATAAATAAATAAATAAATAAATAAATAAATAAAAATTGAAAACAAATATATATGATTATAAAGAATTTTGAAGACTAATATTGAGATGAAACCAGAACTCTTTTTATTGGGACTTGTGGATAATCTATTAGAAGACTTATAGAAGGCTGATTTTATATAGCAAGATTATTATATGCACACAAAGATGGAGAAATATTGAAATACCCACAATGGAGGAATGGATTGTGAAGATGGCAGAATTAGCAGAAATGGCAAAACTGACCTGTTTGGTTAGAGACAAAACAATAAGTAGCTTTATAAGACTGGAAACCTTTTATGGATTTTTTGCTGAAAATGGGAAAAAAAATGAAATAGTGATTACTGGATTTGATGATTGAAAAAGGATTGAATAAGGAGCTGAAGGAACTATTGTAATGTTAAAGAGGGAGGAGTGAGGGATAATGAGTTTGTAACTGCTGTAAAGGACAGAAATCACTTTAAGTGTCTTTCTTTCTTTCTTTCTTTCTTTCTTTCTTTCTTTCTTTCTTTCTTTCTTTCTTTCTTTCTTTCTTTCTTTCTCTCTCTCTCTCTCTCTCTCTCTGTATTGTTTCCTGCACTTTTTCTTTTCTCTTTTTCCCCCTCTCTTTTGTTTATATATTTCTGTATTTGTCTTTTATCAATGTAAAAACTCTCAATAAAAATTAATTAAAAGGGGGTGGCAGATATCAATCAAATGATTGTGCCTGATATCCAAGCTACTTCAGTGCCCCTGAAGATACCTCTGATCTCTGCAAGAGAAATACATTGCAGTACTCTCTTTTGCCATTAATCTGAGTGGGAATAATAAAAGTTGCAACTAAAGTTTTTTTGCAGAGGGGCACAGCACTATTGAGAATAGAAATGAATGTTTGGATGAGACAGTATATAAAACTATATGTCTCTATGATGCAGTGGATTAAATGTAAGTTTTTATTCAATTATCTTTTTCTTTTCTTTTTTTAATATGGTCTCAGTGATAAGGCCAGATCAAAAATATTAGAGATGAATGACACTAAAGTTAATTTCTTCTTTCAAGTTTGTGAATGTATTACTTTGTTTGGGTGGATACATAAAACATATTTTATGACTGAAAGTCAAGCTCTAGGTTTATGGCCTAGCAATATAAAGAAATGAGCTTTAATAACAAATTTGACTTGCAACTTAACTAAAAAACTTACCTTAAATTTATAATATGCTGACCCTAAGTTTTCTGAATTACCTCACATGCAGCTGAAGGTCATAAAATACAGTCCTCAGAAAATCTACTTAAAAATTAATCACCAAACATTACTTTTTCAATAGTTGTTCAATTAATAGACCTAAATGTTTTAAACTTCTTATGCTGACTAAGGGCTATGCTTTCTGCTCCAAAATTTTGTTTCTTAATTTTCACATCTATCATTGAAAACTGCACCTGACGTGCATATTTGGCACAGACTTCTCCGTGTTTCTTTGACTATTCATTTTAGTATCACCATGATTCTCAGCATAGGAAGTGACCCAAGAAGTACAGCAATTTAATAAGTTATATAATTAGCATTATTCATTCAAGGAGATCTCACATGAATCACTTAAATGTCATGTTGTATTTGCAAACAAATCAAAGTTGTATAATCTATTTTATATTAATTTTAGCATGCATAATTATGAAGACACTTGCTTCTAAATTATGTTTAGACATTGGCCCTGTCTCCTTAAAATGCTAGTTTTTATGCAACTAAAGGAGCACTATTGACATAGCAGAGGAACAAATAAACTGTAGTGCTGGTGTTGAGAAAATAACTGACTTTTTCTATGATATTGTACAATACACACATACACATAAACACATACAGAACTACATTGTACTACAGCATGAATTTAATGATCATCACATGTCCTCTACTCAGAGTGACCTTTATGGCAGGTGATCATTCATTATATCAGTTACAACAATTTGGATAATTAAAGAGATCATGAAAACAGGGCTTCTGAGGAAGCACAGACTAGAAAAATGGACAGGATTACTGCAATGTAGTTTTAGAAAATGGTTGCTATAGTAAAGTCAATAAAACAAAAATATGGTATGAGACACTTCGGGTGGATGATGCTTGACTCAGGTTAAAAGTTGTTATTGGCTTAGAAAACATTGGAGTTGTTATTGTCCAAACGAGTGAATTGGAGAGCATCAAGATGAGACTTTGAGGAAAGTATGTCATTCTCTCCTGCTTATACCAGTCTACATCTTGCTAGAGACTTGGGATACTTGGGCATGTGATGGCGGTGGCTTGTCTAGCCTCTGGCTTGAGTCTATTGGTGTAGATTTTCTCTAAGGAATTTTAGATAGCTGGCTACTCAGGTGGGGTGATATAAAAGGTTCTTAACTGCATCAGAGCAGCCGGGCCCCAACCATTTTTTTAAAAAAAAGAACATGAAAGAAAAATACTCCCAGATGAGTTTTTTTCTGATTATATAAGAACAGAATCCCCTACAAATTGTTCTGGAGGCTTCCAAGTGTTTCTGAAATCTCATTTGGCCTTTAAAAAGAATTGTATGATTTCTGCACAGCCCTTGTATTAATACTAAAAAAAAACAAAAAACATTCACATCTGTTCCATCTTTGAACTTTTTAAATGCTTCTTTTCTCCCTCCATCACATTTGCAGAACTATCAAAATCAGTAACAATGAAATAGGAATAAGAATAAATTTATTAGGAAAGAAAAATGTACTCTGAGAAACACTTCACAAGAATTTTTTTTCCAAAGAAGGTGTTTGTAGAATTGGGGTGTAAATTCATAAAGACCTCCTTATGCTAATGAATTTGATGGAGCTCTTTTAAATAGAAATGTCAGACAGCTGGTAGAACATACTGTCAGGTGAAAAGCAAAAATTAGATGGCAGTTGATCAAAAGCTTTCAATTATTACAGGGGCTTTAGTGTATTCTCTCCATGTTCTGTTTACATGGAAATGATAATCATGTAAAAGACCCAACGTTAACAAATTCTGCAAACAATAAGAAACTGGTTATATCAAAGTTCTTTCCTGCAGGATAAAATGATTGTCAAATATTGTAATTCTAAGTTGTGAAAATGCTTATTCTGAAATATTGGTTGAATATATAATGTATTTCATTTGCTCATCTCTTTTCCCCCCTGAGGCTTGCTTCAAATGATGGTCCAAAAATGCACAATTCAGTATGCAAGACCAGCAAAAAAACCCACTTAGACTAAATTCTTATTTTTAGTGTCTTCATAAGTTGATTTCATTCTTAAACTTATGTTCTATTTTTACTTATTATAATTTTTAGTGTTTATGACTGAAAATGCATGGCCATGGATATTTCAAAATTATGGCCTCTAGAACTTTGTTCCCCAGTAAGAAAATTATCTGAGATGAGATACACTTTCTGGAGGATGGGTTGAAAACTTCAACAATTCATTCTATTACAATACCTGACAGTCCTCTGCCTCGTTACTATATGTGATATAGCTTTTAATATCTCCTTACTAAGCAGATTCTTTTTTTCAAGGGAGGAACAAAGCTTTTTTAATAAACAGGTGTCATTATTTTCTTTGATATTAGAGCAGAGGATGGTGGTTTGTATTATTTATTAGAAGAATGAAGATCTTATTTATTTGAGGTTTTAGATTTGGCTAAAGCCTGGAAGCTGAGATACAACAGAGAAATTGGGATAGATTTTCATTTCCCCAGGATAAAGCAAACCTGGATAGATGCATCTCTATTCCAGGTTTGGACATCTAAAAATCTATTTCTGATCTGTTTCTCTGTAGTTCACAAGTACTGCAAAGAGCAGTACCACAGTATCTTAAAAGGAGAGTACGCTTCAGTTTTGCAAAATACCATTATGAGCCAGGAAAGATAACAGTTGGATTTCTGACTGACAGATCTGTCCCACAATCAATTTGATCCTTATGTTCCGGTCCTTATCAGACCATCCTATTCTGTGATATGGAGAAATACTGACACTGAAGGAAAGATTCTGAACGTTATCATTTGTTCCACAATGTAGCTTTAACTTATTTCAGCAGTCTCCTGGGTGATGGTCTGTTTTGAGCTCATTTATTAATTACCTCCCCTAAGGGCTGATTTATTTGATAGAAATGACCAATAGTTAACCATGGAGGTGGGAGACTGAAACTGATTGTTATTGCGCAATAGTCCAAATTCTAATATAATATCTGATTACAGCAAGAGTTTGCAGAATTGTTGTCTAGCCACTCCCTTCACATGGTGCCAGAATTGATTCATCAATTAATCAGATGATAATAGACCAAGGCAATGTAGTATAGTTGCTGGAGAGTCAGATTATTACTGAAATGAATAGAGTTCAAATATCTAGTTTTATAAGTATAAAGATCACCTTGGGCCAATCATCTCCTAGGTTAACATGCTTGGCAAGGTTGTAATGAAGATAAATGAGAGTAGAGTAGATATGCATGCTATTCTCTGGTACTTAGTGGAAGGATAGGATAAAAATGTAATCAGTTTATGAGAATTATGATAATCCATACTGAATTATTTGAATATCAGAGAAGAGAAGAGAAGAGAAGAGAAGAGAAGAGAAGAGAAGAGAAGAGAAGAGAAGAGAAGAGGAGAGGAGAGGAGAGGAGAGGAGAGGAGAGGAGAGGAGAGGAGAGGAGAGGAGAGGAGAGGAGAGGAGAGGAGAAGAAGGCAAAAACCAGAAGGGGGGAGAGGAGGAGGGGGGGAGAGAGAGAGAGAGAGAGAGAGGAAGGAAGGAAGGAAGGAAGGAAGGAAGGAAGGAAGGAAGGAAGGAAGGAAGGAAGGAAGAAAGAAAGAAAGAAAGAAAGAAAGAAAGAAAGAAAGAAAGAAAGAAAGAAAGAAAGAAAGAAAGAAAAAGAAATGCTGAAAGTTGGTCTAATGGTGATTAGCACCATGCATCTATGGAATTAATTTATGAGAAAAAGTCAGTGATAACTTTGGGATCACTCATTACTTTCTATTACTTTCAATAATAGATACAAAGGATACAAAACAGGACTTTCTTTGTCACATTCCAATTATGCAATTCACTACTAAAACAGTTTTGGCTAATTCTATTCTTGATGGTTTTAGGCAGGCAGTAAAAAATGTCCAACCTTTGTGAGTGCATTATTTATGACATTAAAGTCATATGTACCATCATGCTGAAAAATTATCCTGTATTTTTTTCTAACTAGTTTTCCTTCAATTTGATGAAAAAGAATTTGCTTTTGAAATTTCCTTCAAATGAGTAAAAACAACAACAACAACAAAAAGAAATTATTTTCTTTATTTAGTTACAGGGTGGCCAAGGATGAAATGAATGACTGCCATGTCTTTGATTCTATAATTATTTCTCCAAGATTCAGCAGCTTCCCTGGATTTTCATACTTTAGTTAATCAGAAGGAAAGACATCACGAGAGAACTCTTTCCCTGAAGTTTTTTGAAGTGTGAATGTGAGCAGTCAGGAAGGTTTCAGACTGATGAACAGATGTGAAATGGGAAAGAAAATATAGCAGCAGCACTTTTTGCAACTTTCATCAATAAAGCTCAAAACTGCCACCCAAAGAATTTTTTTTAAAAAATCCAAAGACGTAAGATGAAAAAGCAGAGCCCTTTTGCTACAGAAGAAAACTTTTGAGAAACTGGCACAGCATTAATTTTAATCACTATGCTGTTTGATTTCTCAGCCTCTGCTTTTAAATTTGTTTAAACAAGGATATCCTTAATTCTATTGGTTGATTGTATCATACAATCCCCCTTGGAAGGAAAAGAATAAAGGAAATGTTGAGAGTATGTGAGAGTGAGAGAGTGATGAATAAAGTGCTATTATTATTAACATATGAGTCAGATCAAGGAAATCATCCATCCATCCATGAAATGGTGAAGAAATAGTCTTTTTTACATCATTTTACACAGTGGCAAGCTAGGTTCAGAAATGCCAAGAATACCTTGTTCCTTTGGAAGGGCATTTCCAATGCAAGCTGATCTTAATATAATTTTGTACATTGAGGTCATCTGGTAGCACACCACATGTACCCTGGAGCAGGCATACTGAATGAAGTACATATGCCTATAACTCTATACACCCCTGTATCTGCAGTCATTAAAATTACATTACTGATCATTTTTTATTTAAGTTTATTACCCATTACATTCATTTTTAATTTCTTTTCTGTGAGCAGCAGCAGCTGTTGTTACATATTTTTTTTGTTTAAATACAAAATGTAAATTCGATCTAAATTGTTGTTCTACACTTGGTAGTAAAGGTTGAATCACTTGTACTGAAAGAATCTCTTAAATGTCCACTTTACTTGCACCATGACCGGGAGATGAATATACTGTAGTACTGAACTATTGAACTCCAAAACTGGGCCCAACATAACCTTTGCTTAAGGCAGGAACTCCATGTGTTAAGCATATTCATTGTGTTATTTAACATCTACATGAAACAACTGGGGTAGGGCATTCAGTAGTTCATAGTGAGGTGTCATCAACATACTGATACAGCACCACCTTGGGTGACACCAGGGATGTTTAAGTTCTAGACTGCTAACTGAAGGCTGTGAGGATCTAGAAACTTAGATTAAATCCTTCTAAGGAGCCACTTGTTATCAACAGGCCACAGGCAATTTAGTAATAATGTCCCTGGTAGTAACTCTGGATAGGGGTATATTACACCCTGAATGACTAAGTTTTTGATCTGAGGGTTCTTCTGAATTCTTGGCTCCTGTTTAAACAGTTGTGACCAAGGAAGACTTTGGCCAACTTTGGTGTACCAGTTATGACCTGATCACCAGTCATGCATACTGCTGCAATGTGCTCTACGTGGAGCTCTTCTGAAGATAACCTGGATATTATAGCTGGTACAAAAAAGTGTAGCAGACACCAGTTCTAAAGTCACTGCAGCAGTTGGCAATGGGCTCCCAGGCTCAATCCATAGTGCTAGATATCACCTTTAAAGCCTTTCACAGTACAGTAATGGGATATATCAGACAACAACATGCCAGAATTGAATCTGTCCATCTAGCCCAGTCATCAAGAGAAGGTCTGTGGTAGGTCCTTCCTTTTTAAGAGATATATGGGGTATGGACTAGGCAACAGGCCTTCTCAGCGGTAGCCCCTATTCTATGGAATATTCTCTTCCCAGGGGTACAGATTTCTCCATCCTACAAGCATTTCATAGATTAGCCAAGTCCATACTGTTTCAGTGACACATGGCCCTTAGGGCATGTTAAGCTATTAGGTGCCTATCAGGCTTTTTATCATTTATTTGGGGGGTTAATAAATATGTCGTATTTCATTTATATTTTTTCTTGGTGTGTGTGCGTGTTTGTGTTTGTGTGCATTATTTTATTGTACTCTTTATTGATTGGGGCAAACTATAAATATTCTAAATTAAAGAAAAAAAAATCCAAATGCAGCCTTCACTGCCATAATATGATATATTACTGTACAACTACAGTATACCAGCAGATATACATGCAAATTAACAAGAAAAATGTTGATCTATGAAAATCAAGAGTAGAAGAAACAGGTCCATATCTCCCCTCCAGCAATTATAGTTGTCAAATATCTAAAAAGGATCACACATTCACACTTATAGGCTTCAGATGCACTTCATATCAAAAGATACATATCTTTTGAAGATACATATCAAACATATATTGATATCAATGGGATTTCATTTAAAAAGCTGGTATTCTTCAGTTTTAGAATTAAGGGTTCATCTGAACATCAGCCTAAATTGCTGAAACCAGCTGGTAATTAAGCCATTTTAAGAAGTTGCCATCTGGATTTCAGCCTGTTCCTTGGCTTTGACAATGTTGTTCTGGTGTTCTGTCTAGACAATGGTTACCAGAGGTCCAATTAGTAGGTTCGCTTGCTTCGTTCCCACTCCCATCCATGTTGGGAAAACAAACATCAATCACATTATGTTCTGCTTGTGTGTATGTCTAGGAGTTTTTGAAGACATGTGGTTATTATCTCTTCCCACAAGTCCTCCCCTGTTTGGGGCAGAAGTTTATTTTATTTTATTTAAATCTCACAGTGGTCACTTTGGATGGCACACAGAGAATTCAAACCTACAAAATATAATACAACAAATAGAATCCTAATCAATGATAATGATAAAAATGTAACATCGCTCTAAAAACAATCCAGTATTACCAAGCAAACAAATCCACCAACAGGCCTAGTTTAATCTTCTGGCCCCAGTGCTTGATGGAACATGCAGGTCTTTAAAGCCTTATCTTCACCAGTCTTACAGAAAACTGTAGACAGTATTACTATTCAGGTTGCTATCTGAGCAAGAAGGGAAACTGGCAGATATCTTGTCAATTTCACCCCTCAGTTTCATCCCTCCACTAGTGGAATGTGGAATATTATTTATTATAGTATTTCACTGTTTCACTGATCCACCAATGGACTGGTTAAAAACGAAAACAAAAAAGAAAGGTCCACCATTTCATTGCTCCACCAATATGTACCATGTTTTTATGGTACATAGCACAAAGCATTTGTCAAAAGTGCCCAAATTTCATATGTTATAAAATTAGCAAACTTACATAGCATGTTTCACTGTATCCCATAGTGTTCACTGCCTAGCAAGTTTATTTAGGCCTGCAGCCTTTGTTTATGAAATCTCTCTGAATGGAAAGTATATGGATTGTGGCATTTGCAATGTTAAACATTCAACAGTTTTTTGGCATTTCTTTTGTAATGGGAAAAGCTTTGATGACTGTTATTTTCAAATGAGTTTTATTCTTTCCCCTGAGATTGCAATTTAAATAAGTCTCCTAACTTTTTAAGGCCAGTTAAATATAACATTCAGCATCAAAAGTGCTAGAAGTGGAATGTCAAAATGCTATAAGGCTATTTTAATTGAAGACTCTAAGCTGTACTGAAGCCAATATACCTGTAACAGCTTAAATGGCAGCAAAAAGCCATTTTCAAGATCATAACCTTTCCTACGCTGTTCTTTGTGTATGAAAAGAATGATTGACAGATGTGAAGGCATTCCTTATTGTTAGTAGCCCTATGTAACAACGGATTTTGTTGGGATTACAATGGAAATGTTACTGGAACTTTACAAAGCAAAGGTTAAGCAGTACATAAATCAATTTGTGGTTAACTTTCCAAAGCAGAACCATATTCCATTGTGCGTATTTTCTCCCATCTTTCTATTTTTCTCTTTAGTTTGTCCATAACTGCCAGAAGTACCTTCTCTCTGATTTCCTATAATGTTCATTACATTTTTATTGTCTTTTAAGCAAAGCTTGTTGAAATTTCAGTCTGAAATTCTGCAAACATTAGTCTCCTAAATTACTTTCCTTTTTCTTATAAAAGACTTCTTCCTGTGATTTCAAAATCCACTGTTCTGTTTTTCCTTGTTCTGCATTAGATATACACACACTTCATGAAGTGAGTATTTATTCTGCTGTATTTTCTGAATCACTTATTTTATCTTCTTAAGATTCTTAGTATCTAAGGTATATTTAAAGTTTCATTAATTCTATCAATGCAGGGGGATTTTCACATGCTTTTAATTCTAATTAAAGCATGCTCAATGAAGACGACTATTTGGAAACAAAAGGGAGGGTTACTCATTTCGTATTTTGCTTCAGTCTTCTACAACAAAAAACTACATTCCACCAGAAATTGTGAAAAGTAGGATGAAGAATTAGAGCTAGAGCTAGAAACATGATACAGAAAGCCTACTTACTTTGAATGAACTTAAGTCTTCAGGAACAGTGACTTGCAGCCTAGGGTGCTGAAGGAACTAGCTGTTAGTCTGGATGGAACTCATATATTATCTGAGAAATCCTGGAAAACTGGTGAAATGCTAGATGACTGGAGGAGACCTAATGCTGTCCCTAATGTCAAGGAAGGGGGAAAGAAAGTCCACCTAGCTATAGGCAGGCAGTCTAACATCAGCTCCTAGGAAGTTTCTTGAGCAGATCATAAGAAATTGATCAACAAGTACTTAAAAAACAATGCCAGAAGATTTATTAATCACCTTTATTTAATTTTGTTTAAATAAAATCCCTTTATTTCATGTCCTTTAATTTTGTTTAAACTATAGCAAAGAGAATATAAAAGCAAAATATAGATAACCTTATTTAATTAAACGATCTTGGAACTGGATTGTGAAGAATCATTATGCCTTTGTTGTGAATAATGAATAAATCTAAACCAGGTGGGATGAAATAATATTCTGAATTGCTGTAATTTTGACATCTTCTTTTGGTAAACTTTTCCCTAAGAGCAGTTTTCTACCATCTGTTTGGGATACCATCTGTTTGGGATGCTTTAATTTGCATTCCTGCACTGAACAATGGGTTGGACTCAAAGGCCTAAACAGCTCCTCCTATGTTTATGTTTCTGTGATTCTAGATAGCTATCTTCTTTATTTCTTTAACAATTGTGTGTGTGTGTGTGTGTGTGTGTGTATTTTACTTAAAGTCCAAAGCCTCTCTTACACATGTTCAGGTTTTGCTTCTGAAATCTTCAAAGAAAAGCCAATTAGCACCTGCTATAAATAAAAGTAGAAAAGCCCAGAGCAATAATTTTAGGGTTCAAATCAGCTTTGCAAGGCTAGGATTCAAGCCAACTACATAACAGGCCTCTAGTACTACCATGAGTGCTTATACCTTTAGTATTGATTAATTTTCACTCATACAAATGGTCCCATTTTTCCTCAATCTAGACTCTCCTAGTGTGTTGGATTTCAGCTCTAAAAACAAACAGCATTATCAACAGCCATACTGATTATGCTGTGGGAGTTGAAGTTCAGTACATGAACAGCATCAGATTGAGGAAGGATACTTTGTCTAATTATGTTCATATAATCTATTTAATGAGGGCATGCAAGTCGAAGAAGAAAGAACTTTTTTTTTCCTTTTCCCCTTTTTCATCTGAAATAATGTATCTATTCACAAAAAATGAATTTTAATGAAGTACTCATCTCCAAGCCTATTCCACCCATGTAATTGCAGCTGAATTCAACTGTGAATGTAGACTTTGCATCCATAAAGGATGGCATAAAATACATTAAATTTTCCAGCTTTCAAATCAAGCATTAAATTGTTTGCTTAACATTATGAATACGTTTGTTCAAGGTATTGTGTTTTGTCTATTAAACAACAAAATAACTTGATTTGACTTCCCAATATAGCTGTAAGATTGCAATCATTTTTTGGTTTTCACATTTCTCCAAATATTCTGATACTCTTTGTCCAAAAATGTACCAAAATACAAACACAAATTTTGGTTTTAGCTTAAAACAGAAGTTGCCCTTCATAAATTCCACAAAAATAAAATTTGTTTTCATGCATTTTAAAAATGTTGTTTATACAGAAATGGACTAAAAGGGACTTATGAATGAATATATGCAAAAACTATAATATACTAGGAACTAATGTTTCATTCATTCCTAATTATTTTATTTACCTTGGCTGTCTATGTATGGGCATGCATATCTGTAAATGAAAAGTCTGTTCTACTTGATGAATCATTAATTTTTTGCTATAGACTACATTGGTTGGTAAGCCATCATATTTAATTTTCTCTTGACTTGTCTGGAGTACATAATTCAGTGAGGAGTGAAGAGTGAAGAGGAATATGTTTCCTGGGCATTTGTTTTTTTTGTTTTTCTCATACAGAGCTCGTCTTTCTTTGAAGTAAAGAAAATCTATACCATTTAAAGAGCAATTCAGAGGACTATAAATCCTATATCTGGAAGTCTAGTAATAATTATGAACTGAATCAATATCAGTTAATAAGAAATGGTCTTATTGGGGTGCTATATTCAACTTTAGGGTGTCATTTTATGATGACTATGTTTTCTGGCTTGCTTTACTAATCATGGACATGTTTTCTTCCCTGAGGCACATGGGAATTTAACAATTACTTGAAACTCTTTAGCACCAGGCAATTTCTTTTGGGACTGCAATATGTTAGAGTTCAATTTTCTCAGACACTGACAAAATGATCAGAATGAATTCAATCCTTCAGAATGGAACTATGTGAATAAACCAAATGTGATTGAAATGAACTCATGTGCCATTCATAAATAAAGCAGCAGACTTCTTTTCCCCCTTATATAGACTATCATGTACAATGAACATCACACATATAAGTCATTGGAATTCTTTAAACCAAGCAAGAACAAGATTATTTTTTCCTTCTCTAGGATTGGTTCATTCAGCTATGGTAAGAAGGTAGGGCTAATCAGCACTATGGATATTCCAAAAAATTACTTCAGAGCATGCAGGGACCCAGGAAAAGGTTTTAAAGAATTGCAAATCGATTTTATGTTTGTACCATGCATGAAACATCTTTTTAGATCTGGGTTCAAAGTATTGCATAGTCATAGTATTCATGCATAACTGAAATTATTGATTTCATGACTAAATTTTTAACCTATATAATTTTGACTTGTCATGCCTTTTTATATACACGTTTATTGAATGGGCTACAGACATAATTAAAATAAAAACATAAAATAAATAGGAAGACTATTATTAAAAGATTAATGAAGAACTCTTTCCAACATAACAGCCATTAAAAGCTAAGGATTCCCCCCCCCCCCAGTCTGGTTCTACACAGAAATCTTGAGCACTCTCAAGATGTATGGGCTTCTATGCCCAGAATTCTCCAGCCAGTGTGGCTATTCTTGAGATTCTGGGAACTGAACTTTATACAGCTGGGAGGTTGCCCTGTGTGTGGCCTTGTAACAGATGTGGTATCACAAATGTATACATTTTTTCCAATACCCTGAAATACCTTCTTTTTCAATGAAGTCTCAAAGTATGGATTTGTGCTTCCATGCTGCTACATTATATAAAAAGACAAATCAGGTTGATAAAATGGAACCTTATTATGTACATAAAATAAGCAGCTCAGTCTTGGTAAGATCTCTAATGGCATTTTTGCATTGCTTTGTTAAAGTGCTCCTGCCCCATGTTGCTCCCAGATGGACCCTAAACTGGATGAAGAATATTGGATTGGGATTGCAATGCATAGCCTAAAGGGCTGTCTGGTTGTTTATTCTGGAGTGCAGGTTACTGTGGGCTCCCATTGAGTAGTTCCTCTAATCCTGCATCCTCTCCTCACTGGATTGTCACCATCTTGATCTGCTTATGGATAGGCAAACAATGGCCCTTGGATTGATATTTGCCATAGTGGCCAACTGGAGCAAAGGAGGAATTGAAATGCAGCACATAAAAGCAACAGCACAAAAAGAATAACACAACTTTTAACTTGGAGCCAGAAAATATGGTATAAGAGATTGGGGAGGGGTGGGGAGGAAAGGAATGGGAGGGTGAGTGGACCCAAACCGTGAAAAGTGAGTCAGTTAGCATCTTATCTAATAAATACCATTTTAGCCCAGGTGACAAGAAATCTGAGAAGAAGCATTTCAAGTCATTCAAAGAGACACTACCTTAATAAGCTCACTATAAATGAGGGTGGGAAATTCCTTTTACATTTCTAAGATTCTGTCTTTACCCCAGATTAGCATTAAGGACACCTTACTGAAATCTGTGTAGTTCTTGCTTCCTCAATCTTGCCCAGCTATGTGGGACTTGACAGGCAGACATTGTGTTGGCCGCTGGCTGAGGGGGTGGGTTGGAATGTTGTCATCTGTTCCTGACTCTAAAAAAGGAGGGTGATTTGTGCTTGGACTGAGTAAACTGGAAGTGTGGATCTGCCCCAAGCATTACATTTTCTTTTTTTTTTTTAATAACATTTTATTGAAATTTTAAAGTTACAAAGTTAAAAGTTAGAAATGAAAAAGAAAATTGAAAATACAAATTATAAAGAAAAGGAAAAGAAAAAGTGAGATAAAGAAAAAGAAAAACGATATGAAAAATAGATAACTTCCAATCTATCTCTGGTCTTAGGAATAGTAAGACTATCATAAGTGCTAGTTTTTAATACATTAAGTAGGAATAATTCTTTGTCAAAACATATCCCATTACATTTATAATCTAATCTTCAAATCCCCATGTAAGCTTCACCCCACCTGCATTTTGCAAATAGTCCATCAATGGTTTCCATTCTTTAAGGTAATAGTTATTTGAGCTTTCTTTTAATAAGCAAGTCAGTTTATCATTTTCTGCCATTTCCATCAGTTTTAACAACCATTCGTGTATTGTTGGTAGTGTCTGGGTTTTCCAAAATTGTGCATAAAGAAGTCTTGCTGCAGTAATCATGTACTGAGTAATTCTAATAAGATGTTTTCCTATTTGAAAATCCATTATCCCCAACAGCAATAGTTCTGGTTTAAATGGAATCTGTATTTGTAGTATGCTCTGCATCAAGATTTGTATTTGAATCCAGAATTTCTTTGCAATTTTACATGTCCACCACATATGGTAAAACGACCCTTCTTGTTGGTTACATTTCCAACAAACTTTGGAAATTGTCCCATACATCTTTGATAGTCTTTGGGGTGTCATATAGCATTGATACAACATTTTATAAAAATTTTCTTTCAAATTATAACATAAAGTAAATTTTAATCCTTTAGACCACATATTTTCCCATTGCTGCATATGTATATTATGTCCAATATTTTTTGCCCATTTAATCATGCATTCTTTAACTTGTTCTTTAACCATTTCTTCTCTCAATAATAATTTATACATTTTTACTATTAAGTGTTCATCTGTTTCACATAATTGAATTTCAAATTCCGATTTATTCTGTTCAAATCCAAATTCTTTTTTTATCAATTTTAAATTTTTCTTTATATTGCATATAAGAAAGCCATTGAAAAGTATATCCTTCTAAAACCAATTGCTCTTTTGATCTGATTTTATATTCTCCTTGTTCTTTTTCTAATAAGTCTTTGTATCTCATCCATTTATTTTTATTTCTTGTTTCAGTTCTATAGAAGGCTTCTTGTATAGAGGTCCACATCGGCCTCTTAGGGCATAAAAGTGGTCTGCATTTAGTCCAAACTTTTAATAGAGATCTTCTGATATAGTGGTTTTTAAAGTCCACATTAACTTTAACTTTATCATACCACAAATATCCATGCCATCCAAATCTCAAATTATAACCTTCCAAGTTTTTCATTTCTCAAAGTAATCCATTCTTTAAGCCATACTAAACAGCAAGCTACATAGTACAATTTCAAATCAGGAAGACCCAAACCACCTCTTTCTTTCACATCTTGTAAAACTTTATATTTTATTCTTGGTTTTTTCCCTTGCCATATAAACTTAGAAATGTTGCATTGCCATTGTTTAAAGGGTGCTTCTGAAGTCAATATTGGAATTGTCTGGAAAAGATATAGAATTTGCGGCAAAATATTCATTTTAATCACCGATATTCTTCCTAGTAATGACAATTGTAACTTTTCCCATCGGTCTAAATATTTTTTAATATCTGTCCATAATTATTCTGAAATAAACCAGCATTCTTTGATGTCAAATATACTCCCAGGTATTTTATTTTTTTCTCTATTGTAAATCCAGTTAGTTCATTCAGTTTCTTCTGTTGATAAAAATCCATATTTTTAGTTAGAACCATTGTTTTTTGTATGTTTACTTTGAACCCTGCTAGCGATCCAAAGTCTCTCAATTTTTGCATTAACGATTCAACCTCCTCCAATGGGTTTTCTAAAGTAATGACTAGGTCATCAGCAAAGGCTCTTAACTTATATTCTTCTTTTTTAACTCTTATTCCCAAAATGTTGTCATCTTGTCTAATATCTCTACGTAATACTTCTAGAACCAATATGAATAATAATGGAGACAAGGGGCATCCTTGTCTCGTACCTTTTTGAATTTCACATGGTTTAGTAAAGTCTCCATTAACAATTATTTTTGCGGTTTGTGGTATATATATTGATTTAATCCATTTAACAAAGTTTTCCCCAAATTTCATAAAATCTAAGACTTTAAACATAAAAGGCCAATTTAGATTGTCAAAGGCTTTTTCAGCATCCAAAAATATCAAAGCTGCTTGTTTTTCATAATGTTGTTCCAGGTATTCTAATATATCGAAAACATTTTGGATATTATCTCTAATTTGTCTTTTTGGTAAAAATCCTGCTTGATCCTGATGGATACATTTTACAAGAATATTCTTCATTCTTTCCACTAGAATTGTTGTGAATATCTTATAGTCATTGTTCAATAGAGATATTGGTCTATAATTCTTTGTCAATGTCAGATCCTGTTGATCTTTTGAAATCAAGGTAATATGGGCTTCTTTCCAAGTTTCTGGCATTACACCTGTGTCCAAAATTAAATTCATAGTCATTTGTAAAGGAAGGCAAAGCTCCTCCTCAAAATATTTATAGTAAGCCGCTGATAAACCATCTGGGCCAGGTGCTTTTCCACAACCCCAAGCATTACATTTTCAATCTTCCAAATAAACTACATGCTTAATATGTAAAAGTCCAAAAATGTTGGGAAACTCAGTATTAGATTATTTATAAGGTAGATTTAACACTATGTTTATGTATGTTTGTGTACCTGTATAATGAGAAATGATATAAAGCTGATGCTTGAAAGTGCCGCAAAACATTAATTATATTTGCTGACATCAAATTCTGTGGGGGAACTACCTGGGTTTGCAGTTATGTTGGACATAACCAAAAATCTTTTAATCACATACTTCATTGTCCTCTACTATTACCCGCTTTCATGTTCCATTTCTTTCATTAGTGGCTGTTTCAGTGCTTTGGGAAAACAGGAAGTATCTGAAGAACTTAAGGAACAGCAACAGTTACCAGGCTGTCAGTCTGAAGATTCAGGCAGTGCACAATTTAGATGGCAGGAAGTGGAATATAAATTTCCAAAAGACAGGATAAGAGTTAAAAGAGATTGAAATGACTTAGTTAGACTGCAGACCTAAAGGGAATTGAGAGAGATTTAGAACAAAGGTAAGCAACTTGTTGCTTATAGAAGCAGCATACTGGGAGGGAAAAAAATCTATATAATTGCCTGCTACTTGACTCCCCACCCAACTATTTTTTAAAAATAAATAAATAAACAAATGGGAAATTGGCTTGCTGCAAAGTACCAGTGAAGAAGACCAGGCTTCCTGGAGAAGGCTCTAATACTGGAAAGGTAGAACCAAAGAGAAGAAAAGGATGACCAGAAGCAAGGTGGATGGACTCAGTTACAATGGCAATGAGTGCACTGTTGGAAGACCTGAAAGACCAGATTGGGGACAGATCATTATGGAGAAAATCTATCTATATGGTTACTAACAGTTGGCACAACTTGATGGCATATAATCAATCAATTGTTTCCATTGGTATGCATAAGCTCCATAGGTAATCTTCGAAATGGGGCATAGCTGCGACACGGTTGTCTGTTTGGATATTGTCTATCTGGCCACAAGAAAGTTGCAGACAGAGTGAGAGGGAGGAGCATTATGAGAAATATGAGAGGTGAGGGTGAGTTTGTCATCAGGTAACTATATATATATAATTTTATGACTAGCCATACCCAGCATGCCACAGAATGTTATACTAACCTATTTCATCAATGTCATCAGGAATCTCAAGACCTCAGACCTACAATTTCATGCTCTGTTAAACAGCTATGACAATGGGCTCCAGTTCATCTCTGAGACCTCCAGGACTTAGGTCCTTTCTTATTGGAACTATCTGCATCACTTCTAGAGTTTAAACTTTATTGCTATACAGCTAAGTAATATAAATATTTTGATCTTAAATAAGCTGCAAATATTTTGACAGACTGATTGTATCATTCCTGTATATTGGAATAAAATTTAAATGTTGTGCTGTGAAGCTAATGTTTTTTTATTGATTGGCATATTGCCTGTTTTTCCTAAACTGGTTACATTTATTTTCTGATGAAATAATGATGTCTCTTTCGTGATGTATTTGTACTCTGAAGGCCAAATTTTTATCTGGGTATTTCCATTCTAATCGTAATGTAAACAGCAGATACAAATAGTATAGAAGAATGGGTTTGTAGGAAACTAGATGGCATTTCTTTGAAACTTGATGCATAAATCTATACTGAGCCTTGTTAACAGATAAACATTGCAAAAAACCTCCAGGGTTTCTGCAGCACTTAAGCTAGTTGAACAAATATGGTTACCAGGACTCAAATGCCAAAGCAAATAGGTGATAAGACAGTGCTGATCAATGACAGCTGCACAAACCAAATCAAAGATTAAAAATAATTATTACAAACACAGACTTAATGTTTGCTTGGCAGACACCCAGTGGCTCAATGCTTAAAACACAAAGGCGTGAGTGGAGTACAATGGCAAGGATAATGCAGTGCAAAATATCTTTCTAATCCAGTTTAAAAAAAAAAAAAAACATGGAAAGGTATAAGGAATGTTTCTTTCACAGTGATATAAATTGTGACTTAGGCATCTTGTTTGTCACACGGCATTGTTTCTCTCCCCCCCTATTTTTTTTTTAAAAGCAAAACAAATAACATGTACCAGAAGGAGAAAAGAAAAAGACATCCTTGTTATCATGATAGGGTTTTTACTGCATCAGTTGTTAGCACTGCACAAATGTCAATGAACATTTTCTTCCAGAAGCATATTCTGAGATCTTTTTAATCGGCTTTCCATTTGGCTTCCACTCCCACCTCCTTCAATGAACATCTATTTTGGATTTATATTTTAAAACCAACCTCTGAGTGCTTCCTGCTCCCTAATCACCCAAAGGCTAGATGTGAGACAATCTGGTTGAGGTGTGGCTCTCCTGTCTGATCCACCTGAACTGGGGAAACCCTGGAAGGCCTCTCAACTCATTCCTGCTCTCTATACCCCCACATCCATATATTCTCTAATATTCAAAAACCCTCAAGCAATTCAGGCTATCCAGAAAACAAATCCGGAAACAAATCCGAAAACAAATGCCATCTTTTAAAAAAAAAAAAATCTTCAAATTGTCCTTAAGTGTAATGGAATTTCTTTTTAAAAGTCTTTTGAAGGAAAGAATATTGGAGTGAACTTCTAGTGAATGGGATATGACATTTTTCTATGTATTTAGTTGCAGGATGTCCAAGGTACTTGTGTGAATGTTCTATTTTGAGAAAATGTAAGGAAGATTTACATAGCATTATTTACCATCACTTCTACTGGTAAACTAATCTTCTGGAAACTCAATATACATGCATACCCAGCCAATATTAGTATTCATCACATTTTTTACTCAAGCATAGTCTGATGAGCAGTCACTTGTCTGGGCAATAGGGTCAACAAGAAGAAAATTTTATTGTACACCAAGAATCACATTTCTGTGAAATGGGCAGCATATAAATATGATAAATAAAGTAAAGTAAAGTAAAGTAAAGTAAAATAGTGAGTGCAAGAATAAAGAGTCAGGCTGTGAGTTAAATAAATGACCACCATAAATTTATGTCTATACATGCTTGATCCCTGACCTCTCTTGTGGGGTGGGTGGGTGGATGTCAGAGTTTTGAGCACATGCCCTTCCAAACCTTGTAGAGCCTCACAACAACATTGCAAGTGCTCATTTTATTTATTTATATGTCACCTTTCCTCCTGGAACTCAAAACTAGCCTTCACAATCACCTTCTATAAAACACTCAAGTACAAGTTGGGTTTTTTTACATCCTATGATATAATAATGTATTTTACAAAGGTTGCTGTGCTGAAATGTAGCTTTGAATTCATAGTATTTATGTAGTTTGAACCCCTGCTTTCAAAATTTATTTATTTATTTATTTATACATTCGATTTATTGTCCCCCCATCTCCCTCCAATGGGGAACTCTGGGCGGCTCACAAAGTACATATATATAATTCTAACAGTGAGACAGTGAAATCTTACAATCTTACAAATCTTACAATTATACAATTAGTGCTGTTACGCTGTGTGACCAGCAGGGGCCGCTAGGGGGTCATCCGGGCTTTTCCTCCTCTGTAGATCTTCCTTGCCGCTCGCATCGCTCGTCGCTCACGTCGGCTGCATTTGGAGTTCGGCCAGCACCGGTATTTTGCTCCCCTGCGCAGCACCGCCGGTTCCTCCCATCTAAACGGGAGTCCCCATTTATCTACTCGCAGATGGGATAGCTTTTGAACTGCTGGGTGGGCAAGGAGCTAGGACAAGGGACAGGAGCTCACCCTGTCCCACGGAGCTGGGCCCGAACTGCTGGAGTGCTGATCATTTCTGACCAGCAACTCCAGCGTCATTAAGCCCTTGTGCCACCGCATCCCATAAAATCCTGTATATTGGAATGAAACCTATTTTTATAAGTCAAGTTCAGAATGATGATGATAATGTAGTTAGAACTCTTGTAATACTGTTCAGAGATAAATTGCATTTGTGTGTCAGTATTTTAAGCAATACTCTTTGTCAAAGATAAAGGCGATCTAGCCTAAGAACAGTAATACATTTTTTCTCTGTGTTTCACAGTAAATCATTTTCTATGACTCATTAGTAAAATTCCTTAGTCTGTATGAGTACTTTGCATTTTAGGGCACTGGAACAAAATTAATTCATATAATTAAAATGCTGAATTTAGGAAGCTCATGAGTGCATCTCGTTCTTTAAACTATACTTTCAAAAATTAATTAGTAAAGTTTTTTTATTACAGTATTCCTTCATTTTTACATCATGAGTTTATTACAAGCATTAATGTTTTGAATCATACTTGTCAATAGGAGACAGTTCCACTTAGTTATCTCTGAAAAACTGAGTAGATCTCATTGGGATCTTCCTCATGGTTGTATTAGCATGTTCTTCTCCAGTCCTTGAGTTGGCAGAAAAGCATAACAGCATAAAATTGTGTTGCCCCAATTGACAAGACTTCTGCCGCCTCAGGAATGAGGTCAGTGAATACTGTTATGCTTACAGTACCAACATGGGATGATATGAGGCAAATAATTGGTGAATTTTCAAGACTTTACTTCTGCTCCCACTGATCATGGTATGTTCAGTGGGAGCAAACACCACCAATCATTCATCTTAATGTATAGAAGGACATTTTGGAACTTTGACAGGTGTCAGGGACTGATAGTTTAGCTACCATGCCTGAATAACAGGTTATAAGTATAGAGAAGACGCCCTTTTAATTATTTTTACAACCCCTCCTCCATGGCTAGAATGGAGGTCAACTACATTATTTTCAGACCCATATTGAGAATCAGCACAAATGACACATCAGAAAAGTAGAGGAGAGGTTGTGAGATGGATCTGTCAAGTCAGGGTAAGGAGCATGGAAGCAGGGTACAGAGTAATGCATGATAGAGCTATTAATAATAAGCAAACATGACTAATGTTTCAAGAGAATGGTAGAGTTGGTTGTATGTGGCCATGGCCAACAGCACCAGATATAGCCCATGGAAGTGGCAAAATGGCCATCCAAAACCCTTGTCAGCAGAAGCAGCAGAAAATCTATAATGTAGTCATTAGTGACAGAACCAGCAACAGTCAGCTGGCAGATCCCAACACTCTTTCCCAATTTAAATTAATCTTCTCTGCAGCACTTCCAAAAAAAAAAAAATTAAATTCTTGTTTTAAAAGCAGATCTAGTGCTCTTTCAAAAGAGCACTAAATATCTATCTATCTATCTATCTATCTATCTATCTATCTATCTATCTATCTATCTATCTCCTTAAGACATAACAAGCACTTGAAAAGTGCTGGTAAGGCATTACATGGGCTGACATCTCTGAACAATGCAGATGTTCAGCGTCTCCTTCAGCACAGTGCAAATTCAAGAGGGCAGTGCCCATTGAATGCAGTGGGTGGTGTATGCTTATTGGTCCTGGGCAGATCATAGCTGTTGACTGGGTCATCAAGCATTTCACTGAAGAAGCATTCATGGTAAAAGATGTGTTGGGAGAAGGAGAAAAACACTACAAACCTGGAACAGTTAAATATGATTTAAACTATCTCTGCTTTGGGCTGGTGGATTTTGGGTGGATAAAGTAATATTATGAGGATGTAATTTTAAAATGTTAGTGGGGCATGTTTGTGTTGCAGTTAGAGAAATGTGAGGATGATCTCTCAGTATTCTTCCTTGATGTTTACAAAATATCCAATGATGTTTTGGTAAGTCTACTTGCAATCTGTAATAATATCTCCCTACCCAAAAAATCCCACAGAAATCTAGAATGACATTTCAAGGGAACACTTGTATGGTTTCCTGCCTAAAATGATTATTGTCCTGCAGAGGATGGTAATCTAACCTCAGCTCTTTGACTTCTTTCCCTCTAGGCCTTTCTATGGTTACAAAGCCTCCAGAGGGCCATACTAAGGGCAAGAGGCAGAACTCAGCTTACAGTGGATATAATATTTACATGGGGCTTTTCAAGTGACGGAGGACTTTTCCACCCAGCAGCATTCAGTTGCTTGTTTTTCTGTATGTACATTGGCTGGCAATGAAGGTGGCTTGAGAAATCCCTTCTTAATTTCAGCTTCTTCTTCCACTTTAGCCAAAGTGATTGACCACAGTTAACATAGCCCTTGATTGGCAGATTCCCTTGCTTCTTTTTCCCTCCCACCCATGCCAAAAAAAACAAAACAAAAAACAAGCACCAATTGCTTTCCCTTCTATGGGCATGTTTTTGAGGACTGAGGGGCAGGGGGCAGTTTTACAGGTCTTCCAGCCACTTGGTGGTAGAAAATGTGGCAGAATTCTTTTCACTTTCACCCAGCTAAATGAAAGAAAGGAAGACAAAAAATATTTGGTCAGTATTTTACTATTCAACTGCTGTACTTAGAAGCAGAGCCATTTATGAAATTGTTTTTGTTTGCATCTCTGTGTCGATTTCATCCATTTCTGTTCAAATAACATTCTGCCAGTTCTATCTGAAGATCTCTCAAGTGTTCTTCCTGGAAAGTTCTATTTTAATATTTCCTGCAATAAAATAAAGTCAGTTTGCTAGTTTTTGTGTGTATCTATCTCTATATGTGGACTCATATTCATATGTGTCATTAATATGAAGTTACCTAATTCAATCCAATATAAGCTTACCTGCCAAGACAGACACTCAGAAAAGACATAAATCTCTCTCACACATACAATATCAAGGAATATGTACAACAATCTAATGTTCTTTTTCAAAAAATGGTTACATGTTACTTTTTAGAAGAATTTCTATTGTCATTAAAAATAAGATGAAGCATGCAAACAAATAACTATTCCAAAAGAAGGGGAACATGCATTAATATACATTAGAAAGCCTTGAGGAAATAAAAATACCATTAATGCCCAATGGACAATAATATTGGCTTCTCTAGAGAGGAAATTTTGCCAACGTAATTTTCCCTAACAGTGTTCTTGTTGTTGTTCACATTTTTTTTCCCTTAAAGGTCACTTTTCTTTTCTTTTCTCTTCTCTTCTCTTCTCTTCTCTTCTCTTCTCTTCTCTTCTCTTCTCTTCTCTTCTCTTCTCTTCTCTTCTCTTCTCTTCTCTTCTCTTCTCTTTTTCTTTCTTTCTTTCTTTTTTTTTGCATGCATTGCAGCCATTTTCTCTTCAGCTGAAAATTGTACAACAAAGATCAGAAAAGTATGGCAACTGAACAAAATGTATCTCCAATCTATTCTTGGCTTAAGGCACAAGTACTAAATGAGAGGGCTTGCCTCTTTGAGGATATTAATAAATAGTAAAGAGGACTTACACATCTTAGAATCCTTAGAGGAGGTAATGCTCTCTCCAAATCCTCTGAAAACACACTATCAATCCACATGAAAGACTTCTGAGAGTTCCCTTGTGTGCACTCAAAGCTCCAGTGGTATTAAATCAGTTTCTCCTCTCAAAGTGTCATTAAAGTTAGAAGGCTTTGCTGGCATTTGAACTTTTCTGAAAATGAAAACCTGCAGGGCCTTTCTGATGGCCTGAGCTAAAGCCAGAGATACAAAAAACAGGGGCTAAAATTAATCAAATCTTATACAAGATTTTCAACCACTGGAAAGTAAGGCCAAAAGTACATTTTGGTTCATAAGAACCCATGAGATTTCAAATACGGCACTGAACACATTCCAATTTGATGGCACAACAAAGATGTCTACCGGGCATACTAATTCAGTACACCTAATCTGTGATCCAGATAGAATGTTCCAGGTTAGTTATATGCAGCTAAAGGAAGTAAAACAGATGGTGCAGTTACACTGCTCAGCAATGCCTGTGGGATAGCTGATAGCAATAATCATATCCTAAAAAATAACTTCTCTCTTCAAACACCCTCCCCAAATCTAAGAAAACATGGCAGATATTGATCCTGCCCACAGAAATGTTACATTCCTGCTCTCTGTACAGAATCACCTTATGCCTGCAGTCCTTGGTTCAGACAAAAAATGTTAAATGTGACCCTTTGCTATTAAAGGTTGCTGTCTTAGCCTGAAGGCTTCCCTGTCCTAGACTGAAGGGAATAATGATGGGGCTTAAGCTTTGTGGTTTTAGAACAGTTCAGAAATAACAATGCCATTAAAGTTAACTCTGTTCAGGTATTAAGGACATGGGGTAACAGATTTCAGCTAGAAAAATCAAGAAGGCCAATTAAATAATAGAGGGCTGCCATCTCCCAGTCACGTTGATTTTACACTCCAGATACGATAGCTCTAGGGAACAGTGAGCTTCAGGTCCTCACCTGGGAGAAGCACCTGTACAAATAGAAAAGGTTCTGCACTAAATACCTGATCTTTTCTGCTACTCCTGGGAGCAATACATAGGGTGATCTAGCATGTTCATCCTCACTCTCACAGAATGGCAGCAGACTGTCACCAGATTTCTTTAACACAAAAATTGGGCTATTATATCAGGTTGTTCTGAAGCCAGGCAGGTCAAGAATATTGCTTTATTCCTTCACTCAAGGGGCAGAAGCATGTGTGTATGTTGGGGGAGAGAGGGAGAAAGGTTAGAATGGATCTGCCTGAAAAGCAAGAAGCATCACTTCTACTCTCAGCACTATGCCTAAGTCAGTTAATTTTTATATTTGCCTTGCCGAGGCACTTCACCACATGAAAATAATCCAGTGAGCCTTCTTAATATTTGTTTTAAAAAATCATTATTACTATAATTTCAGGAAAAAAGGAAAAGAAACAATGACGCAAATATACATTTAAAATAATATAGAAAATATAATAATATAAGCAATAGAGGACATGTGGATAATCAACAAATCTTGAATAACCAGTTGTTCTAAAATATCTTATGGCTAATATATTCTAATGCACTATTAACAACGTAGAATACTATAAAACCCAATTTATTGTCAAGATATGTCTCTACTGAACTGTAAAATTATTTGGATAGCACAATTGAAATCAATAAAAGGAAAAAAAGCTATAAATAATAAACAATGCTTTGAAAAATACTGTAAATAATGTGTAGATTATATTTCAGATTAAAATATAAACTATAGAACCTGAATTTTGGATGTGGTACAATTCCATGTATAGAACTATAATCTATAATCTAGAAAAAAGAATGAACTATACATCAGATTTACTTTTTAGATTTGAAGTTATTCTAAATATCAAAGTTTAATTCACAGTTTAATTAACAATTCTTCCATAGAAGAGATCAGAGACCTTTTCCAGTATGAGGTTTTTATTGCAAACTGTAAAAACCTTGCAGCTGTTATCATATACACATTTTGAAGAAATGTGTGATTTGGTGAAACTTGATTAAAATTTCTCAGGTTGAAATGGAATCACCACTTTCAAAATTTGTTCCATTTTATGATGAATTTATTTCCAATATTTTGAGCTTTGCAACACTGCTATCAGATATGAAAGAAAGATCTGTTCTATTCATACATTTCCAGCATTTTTGGAAAAGAGGGCTACTAATTTTAGTTATGATGTCTGGAGTAATATAACAGTGATAAAACATAGCAGTTCTCTCTATGTATAACATTTGAGGTGAAGTTAATATTCTTTTTGCATTGAAATTCCCACTGTTACAGCTCTATAACTGTGTTCAAATTTTGCATCCACTTAATCATGCAACCTTGAATTGTTCAGGTTCTAAGTCATATTTCACGAATAGATTATAAATTGCATCCAGTAAATATTCAGTATTAAAAGTGATGCAATTTTCAAATTCAGTCAAATTTCTCAATATTGCCCCTTGTTCCTTTAATAGCTTGTTGCTGTGCTGCTTATTTATCAGCCTTGTGAGGTAGATCAGACAGGAAACATCTCCAGATGAGCTAATTCTACTTTATTGTAAGATTATATTAACAGAATCTTGCCAGTCTGAAAGTACGTTTCTCCCCCCATTCCCTTTATAGCCCAAGAAACTAAGAAGTTCCATTCTGAGCCACTTGCCCCACCCATGTTCCTGCTGTGGGCTAAGTTGCCTTTTATCTAACCGTTCCCTCAGCTGCATCTCTTCATCCTCTCTCCCAAGGTCATTCCCACATACATTACATTATTTGAGAATATTGGAACCAATTGGAAGAGTGTGGAAGAGCACCGTGGAACAAAAGACTCAAGAGGTCTTAATTTTGTCCTGTTAATAATGGAACTGTGTAATCTATACATAGTGTTATCTCTCCATTAAGCAAATTTCTTGGTGGTTTCTTCATCATAAAAATATATGATGAATTATAATATCATATACAAAACCTTCAAGGCAGCACTATTTCCCAGGACATTAAAGGAAAAACAACATGTAAACAACATATAAATTCATAGACAATGTAAAAGCTTTATTATAATAATATATCACTGTGTTTTTCGTAATTAAAAATTCAACTGATCATCCTGGCAGAAAACCTCCCCATCAAACCATTTTACAGAATAATTCCTTAGAAAATTGTACTGCTACCCTATTGTATACTGCTTACTTCAATTAGTTTCATACTATACACATATACACACAAACACACACACACACACACAGATATATATATATATATATATATATATATATATATATATATTCATTCATTCATTCATTCATTCATTCATTCATTCATTCTAGTGAATCCAGCTGGAAACAAATGGAGTAAGTTATCTAGAGCGAAAATCATATATTCAAAGCAGAAACACATCCATGGGTCCATCTGTGTATTTCCTTCTCAAGTTATTAATGTTGATTTTATTCCCTCTAAGCTCACTCATCTCATCCATATGGATTATAAAATTTACATATTGTATGCAGCTGGAAAAAATAGGTCAAAGTTTTTTGCAATTTTGTGGGTCCCACTTAATGTAGAACAGTATTAAGTGAAAGAATACCTTTTAGATAATTTTTTTTATGTTGCAAAATTCTTCAGACAGTAAAAAGTTCATATGATTGTGTTCTTAACTTGTATAATTTACTTTCCCAGCCTAAAGAAGGAAAAAAGGATAATTCCTAGCATAATACTGAATTTCATTTTTAATATGATGGCCTTAACTCTCAGATTAATGTCGGACATTGGTAGATCAATCTGTCAGAAGACTATATTAGGCCGAACATTTATGATTAAAGCAGTTCTTGGTGAATATTTTCAACTTCTGGTTATAGGGAAATGATAACCTCCTTTCCCAGCATGTGTGGCAGGGGTAAAGAAGCAGGGAATCTCCCAGTCAGATTTGATAAGTGTGGTCCAGACATCATAACCCAGAAAATGGCAGGTACAGAACTACAGACATTTGATTGACCTGGTATGTGTATTGGAATTCAGAATTGATATGAAACACATCAGTGCCTCCCCATAAAAGAAATTGTGCTACAGGGGCCTGAACTACTGGTCTAGCCCAAAGTACCTGAATGCATGGAGATATAGGAGTCTGGCCCTTTTCTTGCACATATAAGAGAAATGAGAAACAGAAATACTGGGCCGTAATCATAGCTAAAGCAGTAGGAGGAGTTGAAATCTGGAAAATCTTAAAATGGCTTAATTTCTAGCTTGTTAATGCATGGGGCTGAAATGCAGAAAAGTCTTTATAATTGTGTTAACAGTACAGCAAGGGCTGTACACCAGTACTCACACACAGGCTTTTACACATCCTGAAAAGGACTTACAAAAAACAGCAAACTTTCCCAGAATTAATCCTCTAGAATTATCCCTATACGGCCAGAAAAACATGAGTAAAAATTTGAGAATGATGTCACACAATGCAGTGAACAGACTTGAAATATGGAAACAAAGAGCATATATTGATAATCTATATACAGCTAAAACTCTCCTGTCTGTTTGTCACCTTCAATTAACTGAAACGATGGATCATAGCACAACAATTTTTGGATCAAGGTATCTTAAATTGGCTAACTTAAAGAATGTGTACAAAATCTGGGACCCGTTATTCCTGTGTGATTGGAATTTCAAGGACCTTCATACCAGTTCTATTGACAAAGTTGCGGCCACTGCAGCACCGCTGCAATGGAGCAGTCAGCCGCAGTCATGTGCTTGTGATTTCCAATGTTCCCTGCCAGCTTCCCACAAGCAAAGTCAATGGGGAAGCTCGCAGGAAGCCAGAAATCACTCCTGCTCTCTCCTGTTTTTTTGCCCACCCACGGTCATTCTGTTCATCTCTTTATTTCGACTTATTACTGAAGTTTGTTTGCCCCAGTAAATATTGACTTATTATTGAAGTTTGCTTGCCACTACAATAATTCTTCTATTTATGATGTATAGTCTTCTTACAATTCAGGAAAATTTGATCTCCATTCTGGTCATATCAGACTGCATTACCTTTCTCTCAAAGGATGACCTAATGCAGTGTTGTCCAAAATTGGCCACTTTAAGATGAGTGGACTTCAACTCCCAGAATTCCCCAGCCATTCCCCAGCCAGAAGTCCACTCATCTTAAAGTGGCCAAGTTTGGACAACACTGACCTAATGGGTCATAGATTGTATAGTTGACTATAAAAATGTATGGAAACAGGAAGGTACAAATAATTCTATAATCAATGAATGTTAACATTGGAACTATTCAGTTATTCGTTTTTTTTCTGCTAAAATGTCACATCATTCCTTTTCCTTTATACCAGTGTTTCTCAACCTTGGCCACTTTACGATGTGTGGACTTCAACTCCCAGAATTCTCCAGCCAGCCTTGCTGGCTGGAGAATTCTGGGAGTTGAAGTCCACACATCTTAAAGTAGCCAAGGTTGAGAAACACTGCTTTATACCTTCCCCAAATATATGCCTTTTGTATGCAATTTTCACAACTGTGTTTGTAACATTCTCAAATATGTCTGTGTGTGTCTCTGTGTGTGTGTGCATAATTTTTCATATGAGAAACGGTGGATAATTCAAGGTGGATTATTGTGCTATAAAGGATTCCATTTTGATAGACCACATCATTTCATAGAAAAAGCAAAGGAAAAAAATAATTAAATAAATAATACATTTCTCTGAGAACCATAAATATAAGTGGGGGGAAAAAAAAGGTAAAAGTGTTCTTGCAGCTAAAATCAGGAGGAGCCAAGTCAGTGGAAATTCACATGGTTATAGCAGAAATTTAAACTTTAAATGTAGATTTACATTGAATGGTGTTGAGTTTTTCTTTGTCCCATGATCATAGACAATATGATGTTGCTATTTTGTTATGTCATGTATGAGAGGGAGCTTCCTTTAATTTGATTGAACTTGTTAGACTACTTTTCCTGCTTATAAGACTGTTATATGTGTGCTCAGCAATGCTGATACAATAACAAGGAAGCCTGGTTCACAATAGAAAAATAGTTGCATAGTATCAGGAACCCAAATTCATAACAGAGGAAAATATTATATATTCTGAATATACTAAAACAGTCTCTCCAAACTCAGTCTAAACAAAAGATACTACAAAAGCCAGTTAGATTTTTAAAAATGGTAATATGGGAACAGACATGCATACACATATTTTAAAATTGAAATAGCATTAACTACAATTAAATGGGCCAGGAGCGTGAAATAAGCTTCATGTCTAGTTTTGACAGTATTATATTACTGCTAGTAAAATCTGTTGATATCCATAACTGTGCAATACAATATGCTCAAGAGAGAAATATATGCAAAATGAAAATGGGTAACATATTTTATCTGATTTACTATGAGCTTTCCCACGTATATCCAGGTGGCAGAAATTGGCATTCTTGAGGTTTTCCTGGAATAAACCCCTTATGACTGATTAAAATGCAGATGAGCTTCATAAACCTCTGTAATTTGAAAGGTCTGATTTACTGATGCAGTTGCCTTCCATCTGCTTCAGGTGTGAACTGGAAATAATTCATATTATAAAATAAATTTAATTTGGATTCAGAAGTTATTTCCTAAGATACACATTTTTGCTAAATAATGCACTAAACTAAGCATTTAGTGCTGCTGCTGCTTTGCTTAGAGGTTTTACAATACTGCAGGTAGAAGCCTAGGATTTTGTAATGGGCTGATGACAAATATATTCTGATTTCTGTAATCTGCCTCTCCTGGTCTGGCCATTAGTGAAAGCTTATAGGATGGGACAAGGAATAGATATGGCACCATCAATAAACTGATTTGTTTCCCAGAAGAGCATTTGGAGACTAACATGTGACTGGAACAGCAGTGCAGACCCTGAACAGTTGCAAGATGATATCATGCAAACAAAATTTGGAGGCTAGCTGAGGTCATTTACCCACTAATGACTTATATTGTATTCTACAGTCATCCAACCACCTTGCCAAAATAACAGTAATGAGGATAGGCTTTATACCATTTTGACAATAGCAGGATATTGCTATGGAGATGCTATACTGTATGTCACTAGTGGGAAAATAATCTATATTCTCTTTCAGCTTATGTATTCCAAGTTCTGCTTCCTCTGCAATGGATAAAGAAAGTTATGTCTGAGATCCTTATTGATGCTCACTTTTATCTGTGTGGGTACATTGTTGATTATGAACAGATACACTACAGGTAGTCCTTGCTTACTAAATGCCTCATTTAGTGACCATTTGAAGTTATGATGGGGTAAAAAAAAAAAAGCTTTGCAACCGATCCCCACATTTATGACCACTGCAGCATCCCATGATCTCATGATTGCCATTCAAGCGCTTCGCAACCAGGACATATTTATGACCATTGCAGCATCCCACAGTCATGTGATCGCCATTCATGTGCTTCACAACTGACTTCTGACAAGCAGAGTTAATGGAGAAGCCAGCAGTAAAATTGCAAGTTGTGGTCACGTGATGTCTTGCTTAATGACTGCAGTGATTCACTTAATGACTGAATGGGAAATGACATTGTAAGCCCATTGGGGTCACGTGATTTTCTGCTTAGCAACCATGGTGCCTAGTGACAGAATTGCCAGTCCCAGTTGTGGTTGCTAAGCAAGGACTAACTGCATTTAGGTTGAAATCTTGGCTTTGTTCGTGAATACCCAAAGTAATCTTAATTAAACCATTCTCTCAACCTCAGTATCCTCTTATGCAATATAGGACTAATAATTCTGGGTTATGTTAGAAGGATTTTGGAAGGAGTTCATTTAGCTAATATATTTGAAATGCTTTGACAGCAGCAAATACTTTTTAAAAAGTTGTTAGCCTGATTAATTATTGTAAAGAGTATGGTGGAGACACCGAAATGTATGAATGCACCAAACATATATTTGTAGGGAATTTCACTTGCCTGTAATCTTGGGATGACCATGTTTGACTGATTTGCATTGGCAAAATGGCCAAAGGAGAAGCAAGAACACAGAAAGACATCAGGGGACCATTAGAGTTCAGATATGATCTGATGTCATGAGATAACTATGAATACAGGCATGAAATGAGAGATGACTGGTAATTTTTCATACACATCAAGACATATCAGATATGTAGACTATGAGATCAGTCATAGAAAGTGAATTTCTGAACATGGACTTCTTATAAAGAAGGAAGAAAAAAATGCCAGGCTATTTCTTGAAGCAGTTTAGAAACAATAACGCTAGCAGGCAGATTGTTATACCATACCCCCATGTTCTGCCTCCGTTAAGCATAAACAATAAAAAGGCAATTCCCTACTTAAATAAGTACTGGAACAGTCACTTCATAATTTTTCCTTTTCAAGCAGACAAGCATAAAAGAAAGCCTCCCCATTTCACATATTGCTTTTTAAGTACAATGTTTGGCTTATTCTATGTAAAACTCAATAGAATGCAACTTGGAAAGGCTCTAGGATTAGCAGAAGTGTTGCCACAGAGTAATTAATTTCAGTAACTCAGCAGCAGGCGACTTTCTTCCACAAAGAGAGAAAAATAAACCACTCAGCTCTCGAGCAGCCACATTACCTTATAAAATGGGTGGCTGCCAGCAATATCTTTTTTTATTACTTTTCTTATTGAGAAAAGCCATTGAATATTTCATTCAGTCTCCTTTCTGTTGATGTTTTGATAGCCTGAATGCTGCCATACGGTGAACTCATTTCATGGAAATGTATATTTGTAACAAAGGTCTGATAGGTACATAATCCACCGGGTTCTTCATTCTTTTCTCCCTAGAGTTTCTCGGTGTCTTGCTTAAGGTTATACTTGAGCTCAGGAATATAGCAGAATTTAAAATAACTGACATTTTCTTACAGTCACACCACTTAGAAATAGGCAATAAAGGACCAAACAAGAGGAAAGTGGAAATTGTCACATTAGCAGTAAAGGTCTGGTATGAAAGAAGAAACAATACCTTTTGGTTCATAACCATTTGTATAAAAGTCAAAGTAATGTATCTTCCCATGTATTATGAAACCTATATAAAGAAGCATAGATGCTATAATATAACATGAAGCTGATATGTAAGTGCAAAGTAAGGTAATAACAGAGGTTTGTGTGTGAGAGAGAAACATACTTCATTTTTGTGCAGTAGATATTTTTAAAAACCTAACGGTGATTAAGTTTTCCGATGGTATGGTAAGTTGGCAATGCAATTCATGTGAACCTTTTTTCATGTTCGTGGAATGCTCAGCCTGCCATTGTTGGTTGATTGAATGTACCTAGATCCCAGATGGACCAATATACATTCTTAGAAAATAAAGATAGCAAGCACTCCACCAAAAGGGTTTTGCTTTGAAGCACTACTAATATGAAGGCTAGATCCGGCAGTATCAGAAGCAAATAGATTGAGATCAGACCAGTCCATTATAATAACAATGCACAGGTGTAAGCCATTCTTCCTGCCCCAAAGCATGAGATTCTTAATCCATCATTGAATCCTGAAATATATGGCCAGCGGTGCCTGCAAGGGAGGTCAAAACAGACAAGATGGCAGTTGCAGCATTGTGATCCAAGTCCTACAATATGCATTCAATGTTGGCAGATGTACAACAGGGGCAAGGCTTAGGTCAAAATGCTGCAGCTACCATTTTGCCTGTTTTGACCTCTCCTGCAGCTGTTGCTATGTGGAGTTTCTAGTTCTGGTATTGGCCAAGACAAGTTTGAGAGCAGATGTCTAAGAAGAGGTAAAAAGGAAAAGAAAGAAGAAAGAAAATGAGACAAGAGAAGGTTGCGTTGATACTGCTAAATGAAAACTGAGGCTTGGGACTAGCCCAAAGAAAATAGGCCGAGGGCTAAATTTGACCTGGAGGAGAACTGGGTTGGATCTGACAAGGGAGAAGAGATAGATATGAGGTAGGGACTGATAGGACGTGGAAAGGAGAACATCTATGACTTGCCTATAGCTATCTGAGGCTGAGCTCCTAGGTAACTGACTCCACTGTCTACTGTTAGAAACATTTTACATGCCAGGATGTATATTAGAAAAAGACAGTCAATAGCTGAGCCAGACATGAGGCAGATTAAAAGAATTCATAAACCATTCTGGTTGAATTAGAGATGTTACCATTTCTTGGAAGAATCAATGTCTCTGGTGATTGCCTAGACATCCTACATGTCTCCAAAAATAAAAATCTCTAGGACGGAAAGATGCCTCTGAAGCTGTTAGGGGTAAACAACCTGCCAGAAGGCATCCTACCCTCACTACGTCTGCATGCAGATCTTGCTAATGACATGTATCAATCAAACTCAGAAAAAGACAAAAAGAATTTCTGCATAGACACACATGCTCAATCCAGGAGGGACGGACAGACAGACAGAAGACAGACACACACGCACACCAGAGGGAGATGTAGAAATTTACAGTTGCTTCTCCTAAAACTACATGGTTGTTCTCATCTTGGGTAAGACTTATATGCATATTGATGTGGGATCAGATTTAAAATTTAAAGGTTTGGGATTTATCTATGTGGTATCAAAGAATTACATCAAATCTTTGTGTTATCTTGGGTTGTTGTTTTTTTTAGTATTTTTCATTCTTTTTGTTAAATTCTCACTGAAGTAAACATTCATATTTTTTTCCCTTACAACTGAACTCTGTTTCTTGAATATTACTTTGTGTGGATAGTGAATAGTCTCTATACTGAAACCAGTAGCAACCCAGCTCATCAGACCGATAGTAAGCTTCTCACATGAAAGTGATCTTGCTGTGAGGCTAATCCACAGAATGCCCTGCACCTTAAGGGAAAACTATCAAATGGATCATTTGGGGGCTGTATTGCCAACCCTTGATCCTGACAACAATATTTAAACAGAACATACTTTCCTACTTTTACAGCAGCATTAGGAAGCGTATAATTTTTGCACAGGTGTTGTTATGGATTTTCTTTTATACATGCAAATAGTTGTCAAGAGGAAAAAAAAAAAAAAAACCTTACATTGAACATGGTGAAGAAAGTACTTTTGCACCATGTGTATGCTGCCAAAAGATGATTGATGTAGCTTTACTAACAACACTGATCAGTTGTGTGAATGTATGCAATCTAGGCACTCTATTCCATCCCCCAACAGATGAAGGGTGTTGTCAGTCAGGAAGGCAATCATGTGTTTCTCAGAAGAGAACATAGTGTACAATGGCAGGCACAGCGTCCTTTGCTAACTGAGAAGATCCATACATCAGAGCCATAGACTCCCAATATAATTATAAGAATAAACTATTGCTTATGAGCTTAAGGCATTATTTAAGAGGAATAGTTATTTGTAAACACTGTACATTTAGTGATTATCCTTGAGAAAATTATTAGAGGGTATTTGTGGATGTACATTCAGCACACAATTAGGAGCCTGATTAATCAAAAGAATACCTATTGTCTAAATATGTATTAAGAAATAAATCTTGTTGACATAGACGCTTGCAAAAAATAATATATGAAAGATTAAATGTTCTGCACACTGAATTTTACATGGAACCAACTAATTATAATTGATGTAACTAGAAGTGTTATTGAGCTTAATAGCTATACTTTCCCAAATATGATATTTCAATTTAATAGCTATATATCCTTTAAATGTAGAGAGAGATAGTTTGGTAAAATTATTTAGCTGTTGGACTAGAGCCAGCAAGATTCAACTTCAAGTATCACCCTCACCCATGGAAACCCAGTGAACACTCTAGCCCCATTTCTAGCTTTCAGCAACCTATGCCACAGGAAGTTTGTGGGGAAAAAAATTGGAGAAGAAAATTCTATATACACTGCCTTGAGTTTCTGGAGAAAAAGTGTGATATAAATCTAATATATAAATAACTAAGATGGCATGTGCATGTGTGTTTGTTTTAAGAAAAACGAAGTCTCAGTTGGGTAGAAGTATGACATGAAAATCAGAAAAATTCAGAGCTAAGAACAAATGGAACATTCTAAATCTTATTTTTATTAAATTATACTGATTTATTTCCTTTCTAAACTTGGAATTAAGTGAATGTAAAATATGAATGTAAAATATCCTGTAGAGATCCAGGTTGACCACAAGAAGCTTCTTACAAGCTCAAATAATGTAGGTCAGGGGAGCATTTATTGTTCTTATTTTAATTTTCATATGCCTTACACTCCTAGCTCACAGAAGCAGTGAGCTGATGTGTTATATAAGCTAGAATTATTCTTACCTAGGGCCCTCCTCCATCATCCATCCTCCTCCCAGAAAACTTTGTCTTCTAACACCAGATATACTCTGTGAGATTCTTAGGGATGGCAGTGAGTCTTCTTTACCTAATCAATCTGTACATAACAAGAGCAGGACCCATATGTACAAATTTGGATAGATGACCTTTAATCAAACCCTTGGCCTCCTTTCCCCTTTCCTAGGAATTGTGGAGAACTCTGCCACAATCGCCAGTCATAGCTTTATCTTCTCTTGAGCAATTCTTTGTTGCCACTTTGCTTCAGCAGTATCTAGTGAGGTGTTTCTGAGTATTTTAAACAGTCCAACTCTTTCTCTGTGATTCTGGAGGCAATGGAATAGAGCATATGTCAAGGGCTATGTTTCTTCTTGTTACACTTGTCACCAGGCCAATGCCACCAGACAGTCTACATTGTTACACTTCCTCCCTGCCCACAATAAACTTGGGATGCCATTGCTTTGAACTTTATATCTGCCCTACTACATCTCAGAGGCCTGGATACAGTTCTGATGGTAGTTGATCTCTTTTCTGAGGCCATTCATTTCCTGTCATTTCCATTCTTTCCATTCTTGAAAGAACTTGGCTGTTTGTTCAGCAATTTATATTGAAGCAAAGTTTGCTGACTCACCTTTGACAGAGACCCAAAACTCAAGACATATTTTTGGAAAGGACTATTTTTGAAAAGAACTATTGACAGAGGGCAAGTTCTCACTCAAGGCACAAATAACCAGTCTCAAATTATCATATTTTGGACACATTATGTGAAGACTTACCTCTCTTGAGAAGTCTATAATGCTGGTAAAGGTGGAAGGAAAGAGAAAAAGAGGATGGCCAACAGCAAAATGGATAGACTGAATTATAGTGGTTATACATGCACCATTGAAAGACCTGAAGGATCAGGTGGGACAGATCATCCTGGGAAGGATCTGTCTACAGTATGTGGTTCCCAGAAGCCTATATGAGCTTGATGATACATAATCAATCAAATTTCAGTATTGGATATAAAACTCTCTTCTGCCTATTATCCATTTTTGTATGAAAATTTGAGGGAAAAATACCACATTAAAGCAATATTTTCATTGTAATGTAAACTACTAGTATTCACAAAAACTTTGTTGGAGTTGCCTTTTCAAACCTCTCCTTATCTTTCTATCCTTGCAAATCCTGGCTTCCAACATATCTATACATTTCTTTGTACAGTGTCTTTTAATAAAAAAATTCTCAGCCTCTTTCTGAAAAAAATCATTAACTGGAACTTACCTTTCTAGCAGGCTGGGGTAAGCATCAACCATTCTTGGTCTTCCCAAATGATAGGTGGCCTGTCCTTATGCTGAAGCAAGCAGGAAGTGCAGATCAGTTTTATAACATACTACAAAAAATAGTAAAAACTCAAAATAAAATAAGGAGCCTCTAAACTAAAAGACCCAGTTTGCTGCTTATTAGCATTTGTGAAATTCTGCAAGCCACCTTTATTCTGATAGGTAAGTAAGCAATACTCTTTCATCCTCAATCAAGAGCTATAAAGATTTTGTTCATTAACAGAGTAATATGCTATTTAGTAATGGTGAGCACAGTTTAGCCAAAATGAAGCAGTTTTGAAGGCTGCTAAGTATCTGTTTAAATGGCAGTCTTGTGCAATCTGCTTTCACTTCAAGTATCAGAAGTGACATGTGCCACTTTGGTACTCAGAGTGAAGTGCTAAAGGTGATATTGTCTGCTTCATAAAACACCATGATGAGCATCATCCATTTTTGTCATCAATTTTGCTTGGAGGCTGGTAGCTTCTGTACATGTGTACACATGTACCCATGTTTAGAAGTCCACTGCAGGATCAGAGAAGAAGTTGACCAGAACTGAAATGTCTGTTTTGATGCTGCCAGTATATTCCTTGATGGATGCTTAGATTAAATCACCTATGAATCAAATCACCCCACTGAAGTTTTACAGAGACTTCTTAAATTGTTCCCATTGAAATCGCTTGAAATTAAAAGTAATTATAGTGTAACCATTCAGTCTTTTCTCTTCCCCAGGATTGTTCCAAACTGCTGCTACCAAAGCCTGCCTTGGGGAAAAATTGTGGGTGAAATGGAGTAAAGAAAATTCATCCCAAAATGTTCAAGCATTTTGCTAAGGTTTAATGATGCAGAAAGAAATTTGCTTTTGAACATGCAAATTAAACCTTCCTTAAAGAGAAAGCATTTGTGCATTTCTCTATGATATACAGATCAATGCATTATGTGTACTGCTTTTATTTGTTTGCTTGCTATTCTTGCAAAAAAGCTTTCTATTTTGCTTTACAACTGTCATATCTATTTCCCAAGTGTATTTTTAAGTCTAGTGTCTGCTGTCATTAAAAGATTTTACTTAAACAAATCTGTGCATCCCTTATAGTTTTGCAAAATGAAATTAATAAGGTTTTTTTAGCCTCATGTACATTCCTGTAATTTTGCATGCAGCAGTTATTACTCCTCACTGCACTGACAAATCTATACTTGTGGTAATCCATTGTTTTCTAAGTATGCTCCTGCTTTACTTATTCTTCTTGTAAAAATATTTCTTTCTTCCTACAAAGAAAGCAAGCCTTCAGACTTCCAAGAACATAATAGTAGCCCTCTAGGAGAGAGTCTGCATGAAATAAACTTTGGATTTTCAGGTGGAACATGATTAAAAAAAAAAAGAAATGGGGGGAAAAACTGTTTCAAAATGATAACTGTTCCTAAATTCTTATTCATGAAAATAAATTCTATGGAAATAAAGTCATTGTCATTTGCTAAATCCAACTAGATGACTGCATTTTTGTTGGAGGAGGTTCATTACTTGGGATAGGGATTTCCTGAGCTGCTATAGGTAGGAATGCAACTTTCAGCATCGACTCAGTGACTAATCTCAGCCCTTCCTGGACTGAGATATACTCTCCATTATGATCCATGCATTTGTAGCTTCCCATATGGACTCCTATAACACATGGGAATGTCCAGGAAGACAGTTAAGATACTATAGTTAATACCACCAGGTGATTACTAGGCATGCACATTATTTAATTTCTGATCTAAAATAGTTTAGAGTCCAAGTGCATATTGGAAAGCTGCTTCTGATATGAACCAGCCTGATTCATTTTGTTTTGTCTGAGGATGTCCTGCCTATAATCTTAGAAGATGCCCTCTTCTTTTGTTCACAGCCACTTCCCACCTGTGTTGTGTTTGGCTGAAAGGGCTTGCTAAGCAGGATAAAATGAATCAGGAACCTGAATCAACTCAGTGACTCAATGCAGTCTTAAGCAAAGGTGAAGTCAAGATCCCAGAAGCAACAATGAGATAAACACAGTTCAAAAAGAATCCAGAAGAGTCCAGTGATCACAATCCTGCAAAACCAGTAAGTCACAGAGCTAGTTTCAGATATTCATTCACTCTCTACTAAGCCTGAATTTGGTGGTTTTACAGCCTGAATTTCCAGAGCTATAGGACTCAGCTGTAGTTATTCACTGCTGTTCTTTAGAGTTCTGCTCACAAAGCTACTGTTGAGTGAATCTATTACTTCAATGTAGTCCATAGCCTCCCACTTCACATGATAGGAACTCCTCAGTTCATGATGGTTTAACAGAGTGTCTTCTGATCTCTAGTATGGTAAAATCTCCTTTGGGAAACTAGAGACTTATCACCAAGCCTCAGACTGTTGCTCAGGAGCTCCCTCCTCAGAAGATTGTTAATTTCCTCTGAAGAAGAACTAGACATTGATAGAGACGCAAGCAGGGCTTTTTCAGTTGTGCCATCATCATTATGGAACTCTCCCTATGGGGAATGTCTAATTTTATACCTCTTCATATAAGCCTTTTGAGTCTTTGGTTTTACTAATTTGACAATGGCTTTGTTACTGTTTAAAGGTGATGATTGTTTAAACCAGTGTTTTTCCACCTCAGCAACTTTAAGATACATGAACTTCAACTCCCGGAATTCTCCAGCCCATGCATCTTCTGGGAGTTGAAGTCCACACATCTTAAAGTTGCTGAGGTTGAGAAACACTGGCTTAGATTTTCAATAGTGATGTGCTTTGCATGTTTTTAAGTTGCAAATGCTCTGTGAATTAATGCATATCTAAATAACACATTCTATAAATAAGGGAGTAACTAATTAAGGTAGCGCATTAATGATTTAAATGGACTTTATAGAAACAGGATCCTAGGCAAGTAGTTGTTCAAAGAAACTTTAATGTCTTTTTTTAATGTAAATTCTACTACTACCAATTCATCTGTCCATCCTGCATATAGGAACTGAGTCAGCATTAAGGCACACCTATTCAGCTAGTTTCATAATGGCATTACGATGAATTCTTTTGGGGAAATAGTGCAGGTCTCAGACTAGGAATGAAGTTTACCTCCTTTTGTCAAACATGAGAATTCATTGTTAAAAAATAATTTTTTTTTTTTGAAGTACATTCATTTCTTTTCTGAAATCTTACTTCCTATGAATTCTGTGGGTTTATTTTGCCTGTTATCTATTGTTTCTATGAGTTTCTATGAACTTTTCCTCCTCTCTCCCTTTTATAGACAGGTTTGGATTACTCATGGCTGTGTTAAATATCAAGGCTTAGCAAGCCCTATCCCAGCTGTGAATAAAGAAAAACTAAAGTTCTCAACCTGAGTTGTACTCACTTTTCAATCCCCAGGTTTGGCTGCCTTGGTTGCTGTCTGGCATTTTCCATGCTTTTTGCCCAGGTATCAGTTGACTCTAGTCTCAGCCACCCTTGTGATTTTGGCATTTTTCATTTTCTGGCAGAGAGGGACAGGTTTGTTACCAATTCTGGTGGGCTGTTGGTGTGGCTGCAGAAGTTGGTGTGGTTGCTGGGTACTGCTTCCTTCCCTACAGTTTAAGGCCACTTGCACTTCTGAATCAGTTCCCTCTTCCTCAGCACTTCCATTTGGTCACAATTTGTCACTCAAGAAGCCAATTTTATCCCAGGCATCTTTGCTCAGTTCTTACTTGCAACAACTGGAGTGTTGTGCTTTCTCCTTCTCTCCAACTCATATGCAGATACAACATGCCCCTGTCATGTCCACCTCAAGGTCTGGAAGGCATTTCCTTCTGCAGCTAGAGCATAGCTGTGGACCAGATGATTCACTCCTTGAATGGAAAAGGAAAGAAGGAAAGAGAGAGAGAGAGAAAGAGAAAGAGAAAGAGAGAAAGAAAGACAGGCTTACACTGACTGCTGTCAGGCTCTGGAAAAAAATCATATCCTGATGGCTGCACAATGGAGTGTGCATACACACACACACAAATACATAGAAAATTATAGGGAGGGAGGTAGAAAGTGTGTGTCTGGGTGGAGGTTAGAATTATGATCATTCCCATCCTTAAGGACTCCCAGTCTAGAACTGGGTCAAGATTCTGCAGCAATTAAAGGAATAAAAATCAGAAAAAGGTTGAGGTGATGCATCATTTATACATTGTCTAGCTTGCTCCTAAGTCAATCTTTCTTCCATCATAATTATACTTGGAAATGCTATCACATATTTAAGGAGTATCACTATGCATATTAATAATTCACTGAGGGACTGTAAATCTCACTTTTATTTTTATTGAGGCTCTCCTTTCATCTCTCTGAGTAGGTCTTTGAGTTCAAAATATTTTTACAGTTGGCCCATCTTATTCCATCGTGTTCAAGACATACATTCTGGAACTGAGATACTAAATCATAGTAATAAAATTAACATTTGTGTCAGCTGAGTAATAATAACCACAAGAAAAGCAATTCTATACTTCTATAGTAGTATAGAAGAATCATGTACTCTGGCATTGTTCCTTTTTATTATAGTGGGGCTACTCTGCTGAAAGTGGATGAATGTGCTAAAATACAAATCTGGGCAATGTAAGGAATGCTAGGACATTTTGTTAAATAATGATTGCACCTGCCAAAGTGACAGACTGCCAGTTCCCCAAAGGACATTTACAGTGTTAATGGATCCAATATTATGCCTGCTATCATGCCAGGACCTTCTGCTCTTTATTTCTCACAGTGTCTTACTTAACATCATTCCAGTTTAAATTACTCAATAATATCACACTGCATTTTAAATTTCAGAATCACTAGCAGTACATTATGGAGTTGGAATGCATGATTTGGAGGTTAATAAACAAAAGCCTAATGAAGATCCCTCTTCTGATTTGTCCATCAAATAAAATTAGGCATCCACACAGCTAATAGTTCCTAATAAAAAGATCTTGCTGTGGCCAACAGCTTTCTGAAATTAATCTGGCTTTTTTTTAATGCCATATAATAATTGCTGAGTTTAGAGAACAAGGTAAAACGGTATATATATGGTGATTTGTTTATATATGTATTTGCATTTCCTGATGCCTTATTAGTAACTTCAATGAAAAGTTTCCAATAGATTAATTACTTGATATTATACCAGTTCTTTATCTTCATTAGCAGATCTGCTGAATATTTCTATGTGTGTGTGCATATTTTAGAGGTGTATTACAGATTATGCTGTCAAATTACATGCCTCGATTCTAGCAATCATTTCCAGCTGGTTGGTCTCAAGACAAAGAAGGACACAGAGGCTGCTTTCTGAAAATCAGGTCTTAAAAACAGATCAGCGGAGAAATTCTTTGACATGTTTTTCTATGAGTTCTTATTCTATTTGATGAATTAAAATTTACTTCAGATATTATTTTAAAGGAGAATATTAATTAAATTAAGACATTTTCATTGCTGGAGTATGATGTTCTTGTATGTATTGAGTTACAAAGTGGCCAAGGAGGCTGTGATATGCTATGTTGCTTTGTACAATCATCTCTCCATTATTCTGTAGCCTCATTGCCTTTCCTTGTTTTAACTTAATTCCAAGAGAAGACACTATGAAAGAACTTCTCCTAAACAGAGGTGTTAAGGAGAAATCTTGCTCTTGATAAATCATGCCCTCCAATTCTTTGCCCACAAGTTTTATGGAGAATTTCAAAAGCCACTTATATCCAGATCTACTTAAAGTTTCACCACTATTTTTCTATCATGGTTATGATAAAATGGCTGGAGGGAAAGTCTTTTTTTATGGTAATTCTTCTGCTAAGATGAAGTAAACAATATTCCCCAACATATTGGAAATCCCATTGTTTCACCATGGTAGGCAGGTGTGGTGGCAAACACTTGTTGCTCCCTGCCCAAACACAGCTAATTCTGAACCTTTGGGTGATTATACTAATAAGTTGGCTGCCCCATACTTGCTCTGATTTGCTGGGGATGATAGAAAATGGACTTTGGGGAGTAGATTGAAGGCTGGAAGTTCTTTTTCAAATGCTATTTGTGGCATTATACTTAGAAAACTCACACATAGGGTCACCTTTTTGATTGCTAGCTTCCTTTCCCTTCATCGTTGCAATCTTGGGACTACTTTATTCTGAATGCCTGAACTGGCATAGGTATGAGTTAGCTGCTGTTTAACAGTCTTGAGAAGGAATTTTGCCAGTTATTTGGCTCCAAAGTGATTAAAACAAAATCAAAGATATGCAGGAAAGAAATTATAATAATATAAAACTAAAAACAAAGGGAGGAAGACTAACATGATGAATCAATAAACACTACCAAAGGTAGGTTTGTTCTAACAGGTTGTAAAACAGCATGATGATAGATAGAAATTGTAATGCTCTCCTAGTACTCTCAAACCTCAAGGAGAAAAAGCCTTGCAAGTTATGAGCTTGTTTAATCAAGCTCTAAATGGACACCCAACTGAAGAATTTTGTAAGAGTTTACTCTTCCCTTTTGCCTGGTTTTCCTTGACCTTGAATGATAGGAAGAAATAAATCTATTTAAGTTCCAAGGCTGGCTGGTATATACTACATGCCTCTTTATGACCCCTTTCAACACATTCTCTGACCAGACTTCAGCATGACTTATTTTTCTGCTGCCTACTTCCAGACTTTTTGATGACAGGAAAACAAAACAAAACAGTTGGCTGTAGGAGTGAGTTTCCAAAGTTGGATTTCTACTTTTGAGACTCCTGGCGTTCTCTTCTAGGCACCATAGGACTTCAGCTTTGCAATGTTTAATATATTATATGAACTATCTTTATGTTTTATATTTCTATATGAATAATATGAATATAAAAGCGATTTCATTGGGGTTTTTTTTTCAATGTTTCTTTCTTTCTTTGGGTGTAGAGGAGCTTTTTGTGTTGTGCCTGATAAATAATGTATGAACTGAATTAAATAATTTAAAAGCAATTACAAAGAAGTATGCATTTACAGTTCTGAATAGTAGTAATTAATTGCTTCAAGTGTTTCAGAACAGTTAGTTCTATCTTCTCATAAAAACAGTGCCCACGCACTGTTAGATGTGCCTAACTTTATTTCAAACTAGGTCTGTCTTCAGATTATTATGCTAAATAAAAAATATGAATTTATGAAGGTGCCTAGGAAATCGGACCATGATGTGTTATGGATATTATTTAATTCAAGTCAGAGACCACAAGGATTCCTTAGTCTAATAATCTACAACAATAATTAAAATACTGCCCCTTTCGTTAAACCCAAAATCAAAATGATACACAACTTAAATAGGAAAAGTCATGAAACCTGGGTAAGAATTATCATAATGGACTGGATGAGGGCTAGCAAACTGAAAGATCAATCCAGAGGAGACAAATTTTGATTGATAGTTCCTGAGTCTGGATGAATGGAATTGCAAGTAGAGACAGTAAACAAAAACGCAAGGAAACAATTAGTGGGTATAATTGGAATGACACTGACTGAAACTAATAGAATATGTAACCATCTGTACAAAAGTTACTTCTTCCTTCAGGCAACTAATATGAAATTCATAAGGGTGAGACCAGCTAAACTCTTAAGAATGATGAACTTGTGACCACCATTCTCAGAACAGCAGTGCAGCTAGATTTGTGGCAAGTTTAATATTTGTGGCAAGTTTAATATTTCTGATCAGGTCCAAAACACTAAACCAAAAGTGGATGCTAATTTGTATTGTTCTTCAGTTGTGTGCATCTACAAACAATTCTGTATCATCTTCTTCCTATCCTGAATATGATCTCCATACCAGTCTTAAGACCCAGCAGTGACATGCTATCCAGTCTGTTTCAGAATGGGTTCTACTTGTGATATGAAGATACCAATGACTGCAATCCTCTTTATAAAATGGAATGCCATTTAACAGCGATAATTTATAAACTGCAATGACATTTATTATTCATTCATTTATTCATTCATTTATTTATTTCAAAGACCAGCATTTAGAAACAAAAAACAAAACAGAAATGATAAAACAACATTTTGATGACTTTCTATGTATAAGGTTATAATATTCTAACATACTATTATTAATGCTAAGTTAAAAAGACCTATAACTTGAACTAAGAATAACCTAAAAGCTAAGAATAAAATCATGGTGTTATTAAAAGCTAAGGCTGCACCCCTAACTAAAACTAAATGGCAAGGGTCTGAAAAATATTATTAATATCATGACAATTCTAAATTTGGAGCTGTCAGATATAGTTAAGAAGCTAACCATAGAATTCCTCATACCCCATCATTGGAGTCCAGAAGCCCAGGGTACTTCGCTATATGACGGTAAATGAAATAAACTTTGTAATCCCAGTAAAAACTGTAATATAATAAAACATAAGCAGTAGATTCCATAGCACCTGTGCCACAAGGACACAAATGGGAAGCAGAAGGTTTTTTTTAATATATATATATATATATATATATATATATATATATATATATATATATATATCTGCCTTCCAGAATAGTGGAAAGTAGAACATTAAACTGAGCTAATGTTAAAGCCCTTCTCAGCTTGGAAACTGTGATAGAATTTAAATATCCAACAGGTCTGATTGAGAGTAGTTGAGACTGACCTAGTCCATCACACACTGTGTCAATACCTTTTTGGCCTATTCATACCTTAGAAATGAGAATTTCCTCAGAGTATCCATAGAAGTCCAGTTTTTCTAGTAAACATCCTCCATCTAGCATGGAAATTATCTGCTAGTGTCAAAGGGGACAAATCCATGGACAAAAAAATTAGCTTTAACCAGTATGTAAATAAGATATCCAAATCTTAGTTTTGATTTTAATCACACCAGCCTCACAATGGAGGATTACGTTTGAGGCACAGTGTGGAACTTGAAAGATATTTTGTAGAAATATAGACTGCACATTTCCCAATTTTAGATAGTTACCATAAGCATAAGGGTTGCAAGAGGTGGAAGCAAATTTTGGCAGATAATAACTTTAAGGCAGCAGAAATAAATAAGATACCTCTTGATTAATAGAAAGTTCCAATAGCCAAAGCTGATTTTGGAGGGTTCTGAACTACATAGTCTAAATGAGTACTTCTACCACTACAGACCTGAAAAATGATCCTGAGATATTTAAAAATCTTGGTTTGCTCAATTTTGTTCCATGTAACTGCTACCTGTGGGATCTAAGGCATTTAGCAAATACCAGGATTTTTGTTTTTTTCATTATTAATTCTTCATCCTTGTAATAAATGGCAAGGGATATCAATCCAATGAAGGTTTGGGACAAGAGAACAACATCACTGTCATTCAAAACCATGGATATGCATTTGTAAGCTAGCTTTGGAGGAAAAAAGCCAGGATTGTTCTGATGGCCAACCAAGAACTTATATAGAAGTTAAATAGTAATGGTTCCAGTGTGCAGCCCTGTCTAACTCCACTTATCAAAGTAATTGCTTTGGTTAAATGACTTGTTGAGGTGAATCAGATTTTAAGTCAGAATTTTTGTGAAGTTTATGTATCAGAAGTAATAGACACCTATTTATTGTAGAATTGGCAAGTTTCTCCCATAGCCAAATTCTTGATATCAAATAAAAGGTGGACCTAAAATCAATAAAGGCAAGCACATAAAGCAAATATTGCTCTAGCCATATACTTCTCTGCCAGATGTTGTAGAATGAAAACCTGATCTTTGGAGAAAGATCAGCTCTAAAGTTGGTCTGTTCCTCTGCACATATGTGTTCTGTTTCTGGCCAATCCACCAATTTTATTTTTTAGATGTTTGGCATACAGTATGCTAAAGTTACTTAATAAACTGATTTGATGATGATTAGCTGGTAAGTCTCTTTCCCCCTTTTTGTACATAGGTACCATTATTGCTGGGGTCCAATCTTTTGTAAACATTGCAGTCCAATCAATTAAAAAGAATGGGAAGGTTAGGACCAGGATCCACCGTTCTAGCTTGTTTGAATAATTTCTGCTGTTAAATAATCATTACCTGGCACCTTTCTGGGTTTAAGTTGGTTAACTAAATTTTTATTCCTTATATTGCCTTTTCTTTATTGATTATGTGCCATCAGGTTGTTGTTGACTCTTACCAACCACATAGATAGATTTTCTCCATGACATTCAGTCCCTAACTTGGTCCTTCAGGTCTTCCAATGGTACACCCATTGTCACTGTAACTGAGTCCACCCACCTTGCTGATGGTCATTCTACTTTTCTTCCACTTCTCCCAGCATTAGAGATTTCTCCAGAGAGCTAGGTCTTTGCATAATGTGTCCAAACTAAGACAATTTGACCCTGGTCATTTGTGCCTCTAGTGAGAATTCTAGTTTGATTTGTTCAGCGATCCATTTCTTTGTTTTCTTGGCTATCTGTGGTATTCTCACCACCATTCAAAAGCTTCAGCACTCTTCTTATTCAGCTTCTTCAAAATCTAACTCACTTCCATATAATGTCATAGGGAATACCATTGCCTGCACTATACTGATTTTTGTAGGTATAGACATGTCAAGGCATCTGAATATCTTTTCCAAAGTTTTCGTGGATGGTCTATCAATGGCTAGTCTGAACCATATTTTTTGACTGCTTGTTCTTTTACTATTGATGATTAATCATAAAAAGCAGACACTATCCAACATTTTGATATCTTTGTTGTCAGTTCTAAGGTTGGTTGTTCTACCTATTGTCATTAGTTTGGTCTACTTTATATTTAATTTTAGTACCTCCCCCCCCCCCCCTATTTTGCTCCTTAACTTTTATTACTAGCACTTGCAGATCCTTCATATTTTTGGCTATCAAGGTAGTGTCATCACCATAGCACAGGTTATTGATGTTTCTTCCTCTAGTTTTAAAACCATGTTCATCTTCTTCCACACCTGCTTCCCTTAATATATACTCAGCACATAGATTGAATAAATAAGGGGAGAGTATACAGCCTTGTCTTACTCCTTTGCCAGCCTGGAGCCAGTCTGTTTCGCTGTGTTCTGTTTGTAATAGATTGTTAATAAAACATGCCTGCAAATCTTCCTTATGTTTATTAAAAAGCCAAATCAGGGCTTTCTTTGCTTCTAGGCAATCTAAATGAAACCAGTCCTTTGATTTAAGTATATAGTTCCTAGTCTTTGGGGCTGAGGATCATGTGAGAGAAGGTTGGAGTAATTAAATTAGAGTAGTGGCTTATATTTGATTCATCTGAACTATTAATTATGCAGTGTAACTTTGACATGCTGCCTCAATTTCTAGGAATTTATTAAGTGTTTCTTCCTATTGTGATGATCATTTAATCTGAATAGGGCAGAATTCATCTTCTATAGTTACAGGGCTTAAGTCATAAAGCAGCTTGTCAGACACCTGCAAGAATAGAATTTCTAGGAAATGATCACTGTCAGTCTGGCTGTCTATGGAAAAGTTCTAAATGATGGGTATCACATTGTGAAACTCCAATATAATGTATTAGGGAAGGTTTTGTGCTGGCCCACTGCTAGAATTTTGCTGAACAGTCAGTAGGCATTGAACCATTCAGCAAGGTTAGATTCAGTTTTTTAAAAACACATATAGCAAACACAGTCCACAGAGGTTTCCCACCATGTCCTTTGAGTGACACATAAAGAGTGGTGGAACTATCTCTATAGCAGGTGGGAAAAGTTGCTATTTATTATAAAGGGATTTATAATCATGCCTATCCTTGCATTGAAATCTCTTGCCACTAGAATAGATGCCTGAGGTTATTTGCAAGCCACCAATATGTAACTCTAATCTATTCCAGATTTTTTTTTTACATAAGAGTGTGGCCACAGTAGGGGAATGTATATGCTAATAAGGAAGAAAAAGAAAATGTTAGACTTAAAAACAACAGCCATAACATAGCATTCAAAGGAGCTCGGATGTACAATTTCAAATTTTAGAGCAATAGAGACTAGCAAGCTTAGTTATTTAATAATTAATATGATACAGGTAGTCCTTGTTTAGTGACTGCCACATACAGTGACCCTTCGCATATACAACAGTGATGTAAAAATAACTTTGCAACCGGTCTTCACATTTATGACCTTCACAGGTCTGTAAAGCAAAGGAAAGCTGAAGTAAGATTGTAAGCATAGTCAGGGTTTCACTTAGTGATGGCTTCATTTAATGAACAAATTCCTGGTCCCAATTGTGGTCACTAAACGAGGACTGCCTGTAGTGCTTTTATTATAAAGGTCCCCCCCCCCCCCCAGACTTAAAAGATAGGAAGGAGAAGGAAAACAGTCTGTAGGAGAGTCTAACTAGTATTACTTCTCTTCCATGTGTGGGAGTCTGGCAGCATATAATTTATTATTGTTGTTGTTATTGTTGTTGTTGGTTGCATAGTCAGCCAGATGTTTAGACTGGATTTGGCATTTTTATTCATCTATCGAGTCCTTCCCAAGGACCTGGGACAGGCAGATGTTGTTTGATGGTGTTAAAGGTGGTGGTGGCTGTTGTTATTCTTAGAAGGCAGGCTGAAGCTGGATCAAGGTAATCCAGAAGGAATATCATGTTTTCCATTTTAAATTATGATAAATTAATTTGCAGATTATTTGTTTTAATTTTGGAAAATCCTATGGAAGGAATAGATATATTAATGGTAAAATTAAAAGAATTTGGTGTGTTAGCTGGATTTAAAATTAATAAGAAGAAAATGAAGATGTTAACAAAAAACATGAGGATGTAAGATTAAAAATAATTGATTGCAAAACCTGGTTTTCATATTGAGGAAAAGAAAATATTTGGGCATTATTATGATTAACATGAATTGCATGTTACTTCAAAATATTTAAGTATGCGGTGAAATTAAGGAAGATCTAGTAAAATGGGAGAAGTTACAATATCATTGTTTGGAAGAATTTCTGCGGTAAAAATGAATGTGTTACCTTGAATACATTATTTGTTTTCATTTCAAATAATGCCTGTTTTGAAAAATGATGCAACTTTTAAGCAATGGCAAACAGACATATTCAGATTTATATGGCAGGATAAGAAACCAAGGGTTAAATACAAAATTCTTCAAGATGTAAAAGAAGGAGTAAGATTAGGATTGTCTCATTTTAAATTATATTTTGCAGCCTGCTTTTTCATTTTGATGAAAGAATGGGATTTGCTGAGAAATAAAAGAATGTTAGAATTAGAAAAAAACATAACCTGATGTTTGGTTGGCATGGGTTTTTATGGTGCGATAAAGTTAATGTAGATTTAAAAAATCATTATATGAGAAGTGCCATATTAAGGATATGGAATATATATAAACTGAGGTTGTACCTGAAAATACCTTTACTGGTCTCAGCACAGGAAGCATTTTATAGAAGAGAAACAGCAGGCAAAGAGAAATGGTTAACTTATCAAGACTTATTAATACAAGAAGATGGACAGCTTAAGATGAAGTCAAGAAACAATTGCAGAGGGATTTACTTTCCAATAGTTCTTGTATGCCCAATTAAGAGAAAGATTTACTATAGATAAAAAGGTAATGAAGTGAACAATATAAGACAGAAATTGAAAATGAATTATGTACAAATGATGAACATGTGATTGCAAAAATTTCAACTTTTGTTGAACTTCAAAACAGAAGAGGAAGAACTTAAAGATTGCATGATAAAATGGGCTAAGAATTTTGGTTACAATATACAGATGGATCAGTCGGAAAGAATGTGGATAAAGGGACTGAAATAACAATTACTGTATTATAATTTAAGAGAGAATTTTTTTACAAAATGATGTACTATTGGTATATGACACCAGAGAAATTACCTAAGATCTATAAGGGTACTTCTAGTCAATGTTGGAAAACATGAAGAGACATTTTACCATGCACAGTGGACTTGTGAAAAAGCAAAATAAATAAATAAATAAATGGAAACAAAAACATATGATGATACAAAGAAAATTGAAGTTTAATATTGAGATGAAACCAGAACTGTTTTTACTGGGACTTATGGATAGCATATTCGAAGACTTATGGAAGACTGATTTTATATAAGGCAACTGCAGCAAGATTATTATATGTACAAAGATGGAGAAATACTGAAATACCCACAATGGAGGAATGGATTGTGAAGATGGCAGAACTAGAGAGATGGCAAAACTGACCTGTTTGCTCAGGGACAAAACAATAATTACTTTTATAAAAGACTAGAAATATTTTATGGACTTTTTGCTGAAAGTGGAAAAAAGTAAAATAGTGATTTCTGGATCTGACAATTGAAAAAAGATTAAATAAGGGACTGAAGGGATTATTGTAAAGTTAAGGAGGGTGGAGGGATAATGAGTTTATTCGTACCTGCTGTAAAGAAGGGTGGAAGTCAATTCTTTAACTATCTTTTTTTCCCCTTTTAACTGTATCATTTTCTGCACTTTTTCTTTTCTCTTTTTCTCTTGTCTTTATATACTTCTATATTTGTCTTTTAGCTGTGTAAATTTTTAAAATAAAAATTAATTAAAAAGGATTTAATCATAATTTTTTATGCAAACCTGTTGATTTGCATGGAGGAAGAATCAAAGGGAAGTCAGTGAATATAGGTCTCCAGTTAGCACGCTGTGAAACTGCCCTTCTCATCTACCTGCAGGATTCTTTGACTCTATGACTGTTTCTGCTTGGGCTGCCAGGGCCGTAGCAATGAAAACTTCCCCCTTCCCCAGCTTTTGCTAAGGCTAGTGAACTTTTGAAAGGTATTCAGCAAAGTTGTTATTCCTACCAGTACACTTTCTTGCCCTCTCCCTGCTCCTCTTCCCTTTGCTGCCTCTGCCCTTAGCTCTCTTTTGACAGTCACAACCCTTATTCTTGTGTCGGGGCAACAACTTTGTTAGTCTCATTTTGGAGGTTATGACAAAAAGAAGGTTGTGTGGGCAGCTATTTTCAAAGCAGCAGTCATTCTTCCCATCATAAGGATGAGAGAAAAGCACATTACTGAGGGTATTGGGAAGAGTCCAAAGTGGGACAACACCAAGAGGATCTGCCACATAAAATGAGTTACCAGAGCATGTTCATGCCAAGTTTAGGGGAATGTGATGATGACCACAGAATGAGAAACCACAAAAAAGAATTTAATTAGTTTAAGTTGTAAACGTTCACTGCAATCTTAGTCCAGCAAACAACTGGCCAATGTGAACAAGGTATATACAGTAGGTGTTTTACTTCAGAATAATTGTTGTGCCCTGGATTTGTGAATCTGAGTTCCAAAACAGAGTTTCTGCCTTTGAAAAGGGCCTCTTAACTAGTTAGTTATCATGAAATGACTCAAAATTTATTCACTGTATCGTAATAAATAATGGGTGATTCCACTTCTAAGGAGGAGAATGCTGAGAAAAAGTCAAGATTTTCATTTTCCCTTCAAAGAATTACTAATCATATTTCAGCTAAAAGCAAGAGAAATAATGATGTTGCATATTATTACCACCCTGACAAAGTGTACTAGCCTTATTATCACAGAAAAGTAGCTTTTTATTATAGCTTATTCCCCCCCCCCTTCTTTAAGAACTTTCAAATCCATCTTTGAATTTTACTGTGGTAAAAGTTCTATTGCAAGATAAAAAAGAATATGGCAAGTGACATTTACTGCAAGTTGTCATTCCCTCTGGTGTCAGTGTACAACAATTTGGTCTATGCAGTAGAAGAAATGAAGGACCACATAAGGCTCTGTGACACTTCTGACTGCAACTTGGTAAAGCTATAGTTGAATATTCTATGCAAATGCATGGATGATAAGGCTATTGGAGTCTAGTACTAATGATATGTTATTGTGGATATCAAAGGCAGGATGCTTTTCAATACTAGCAAAAGGCCTTTGACAGTCAAATCCTATCTGTTAGTTTCCCACTGGCATCTCCCTATTGTGAGAGCAGAATGCTACACTAGGTAGACCCTTGGTCCAGCACAGTTCATAATGTTAAATATAAATATATTCCTTTTAATCTAATTATTTCCTCTCTGAAGCATGCACTTTGGGGAACACAGGTGAGATGCTATTATTTTCTCCTGAATCTGTATTTATATCCATGCTATTCAATATTTATTTTTGAGTATCCATTTTCCTATACAACATTTTAATAAAACACTTAATGAAAGCAAGGTAGCACTCAGTATGGCTAATACAAATAGCCCCAGTGAATATAAAGATTTCCTTCATTGACTCCTGTACCACTAGTCAATAGTTTTCTGTATCATTTAGCACTTGGTATATCAACATCAGTGCTACTACTATAGACCTGGGAATAATACTTGTTAATTGTCTGCTTTCTTACCCTGCTGGCTTATTAAACTCTAGTGCAGAAATATCACATTTTACTGTAAATTGCTTGTTTTTACTTTTATTCTGCCTGTAAATTAGAAATTAATTTTTTAAAAAATAGTTTATAAACTCTGTATTAAGTTTTATCCCACTTAGCAATATCAGAAAAACATTAATGCATAACATTTCCATTTAAAAATAAATATATTTTAATTCCTCCAATTGTTTATTTTCCTCTCCTTCTGTTTTCTATTACGAATTAACATGAAAAATATAGAGATAGATGATATTCCTATGTTATTCTTTGCAATAACTTTCCATCAAGTTTCCATCAAAGTTCCTGAATCCATTTCAGATTCCAGATACCCCAACTTTGGAATGAATATAAGAAAATCTAGTAGTTAGCTATAGTAATTTCTATTGTGAACATGCAGAAGTCTTTTATGATTAACAAATTTACAGAACATTGTTGAAATTAGATCCATGTGTGTCTGTGTGTGTGTGTATATACACACACACACACACACACACACATACACACACACACCTCTACACAAACACATACATACACACACATATACACATGCAAACACACACATACATATGTACATACATACATGGTTGTCTTCACTTCCACCCACTTGTTCCTATGATATTGTTACCTGATTTGACCCCACCTAAACTGTGCCCCCTATTTGGCTCAATGTTTGTGCAATCTTCATAATGCAGTCAAGCCAACATACCAAAAGCCCTGATTGCAGAGAACAATCCCCTTCTACTTTAAAACTGATACCCTCAAGGACTCTGCCCGGCCTATCTATTTGGGAAATGGATCCCACTTTGAGGAAATGGGGGAAGTCTTCCTTAGTCTCTTCCATATCAACTTGTGCACAGCAATTCTAGTAGCAACTGGGACTAGGATATTAAAATGACCGAGGGATAATATTTCCAAAGTAAGATTAGGCAAACATCTACCTCAGTTCTTCCCACTACATTGTTGATTGATGAGTCTTAGTAAAATAATGGCAGATGTAACAAAATGATATCTGCATACTGTAATGTTGCCAGAACCATGAACTCTTCCTGGGCCATTCCTTTTGCTATTCAGGGCAATTGCACATACTTTTCAGTGATTGATTATCTCTTCCTTAGAATGTTCTTAGTTAATGAAAAGATGTCTAGAAACCTTTTCAGAACTGCCTACCTTTATTTAGTCAGGAGGAAAATCATTAACCATTGCATATGGAAGATCATATTTTCTCCAACTTAAAACTATCCATGCTAGTTTTCTAATTACTTTTCTTCTTATTATTGAGTTTTGTCCATCTATCTATCAGTGTATCCACCATCCATTTCTTTTGGAACATTCAAAAGTGGTAATCTGTTAGCCTTCATCTGCAGTTTGATTTAACACAGCCTCTATTGTTTTAGTTATTCTCATTTCATTAATCCTTAAATTAATCCACAAATCAGTCTCCAGGTCCTAGAGTCAGTCAGTAAACTGATGGATGTGGCAGATCTTGAATGTAAATATGAAAATAACATTTTTCCACCAACCAGGAGATTAAATTGGGAAGAATTGTTACCGCAGTCATGCTTATATTTTATTTGTTCCATAAACAAAGGTCAGGTAGAGTCTTCTGCACACAAGAGACCAGGGGTAGTTACATGGTCAGCAAGTCAGCTGAACGTTGATCATGGTGAATTTCTATGTAAATATGTAAAAGGGTTTAGATGAGCATTACTGATTTTTTTTTCTTAATAAAGTTTTGTTTAAGGGTTTTACACGTGAATGAAGTAAAGTGATTTTGTCCTATAAATGTATGTGGGTTGAGCAAAATATATCTCCTGGTCTTTGTCATTAGAATACCAGTTTCTAGTTACCTGGTTAAAACATTGTCACATATAGCTACATATGTAAAAATCTGACTCTGTAAGCAAGGCAAGCATTTGGGTTCCTTGGAATGTGCTATTTTTAACAAAATGAGGACGTACTGAAAACATTAACACTATTATGCGAAGTGGATCCATTGTTTAGTTCTAATTTCCATTCCATTCAGTGAAATCTATGTGGATTCATGTAGATGAAACGTGTTCTGGGAAAAAAAAAAAGGAAAATATCCCACATGCTAGTGAAATACAGTGATAAAAGGATTAAATCCTTTTGAGTCCTTTAAAACAAAATCATGTGAAAGAAAATCAGGTAAAACAGTTTATAAAGTTTATTAATAATAAGAATATAATTTGAAAAGATAATGACTTACAATGCTTGCATTATTTTTATATGCTAACGCAAAATCTAAAAATGTGGAACTTGTATTACAACTTTGACCAGTTGTCCATATGATATTACTATAAAATCTGCAATCCAGAACTGATAGCTCTACTCTAATAGTTTTTGTGATGCTGCTGTAACTGAAGTACTTCTTAAAGAAAGAGAAGACATATCTATATTTGTAATCGAATTAGAATGCTTCTTTATACTGAATTATATAATCAAGTGGTCCTTCCTATGAGAAGGAAATACATCTGTAGATATCATGGTTTTGGAAACAACATATTTCTTCCTGCAATCAATACTGTATGTTCAGCACTGACTACTTTTTGTTGCTGTTGCCCTTCTGAAAAAAAATATTTTGGTAAATAAAACCTTTTTTACTATATTTATCAAATAACCTCCCCATCCTTTCCCCAGGAAGAATATCAGCTGTTCACTCTCAGCAGCAATAGCTATAGTTTTCAGAGAAGGGCTCTGAGTTTTGGAACTTGCTACCTGGAGAGTAGGATTTTTGATGGAACAGTCTGAGAGATCTCATATTCTTTAAAAAAAAAAAAAAAAGTTTATTAAAAGATTATCCACCTATTTTCCTAATAAAAGAAAAATGTTTTTCTCAATATGTTTTCATAAGCAACACAAAATAGAACAAAAAATATTAAAATAATTGGATTTTACTTTTGTTTCCTTACTTGGATTTTGATTTGATTATCTTATAATTTTTACTATCTGCCTCAACAATGCCTCTCATTAATTGCTTAGTACAAAGCAGCTTGTGCAACCTCAGGGCTGCAAGCCTGACTCTTAGCCTTGGAAGTTCAACTATGCAAAACTAGTAATTAGTGTTTTAAAGAATGTGGCTGTGAATGTTGTTGGTCTTAAACTTTGGGAAGTTTATTTTGTCACCTGGAGTGCAAATGTTCAAACATGCAGATTTAGAGAATTTATCTCTGTTTTCCCTTGTCTTAGGTATGTTCTAAAAATTTACTTTAATATCTAACAATAAGCTTCTATATGAGCTAATCTGAGCAATCAGTCGATTCATCCTCTGTGCCTTCCTTTGTCTTTTAGTCTACTAGGAAATCAATTTAGTCTCACAGATAGATGTGTGTATCTGTAAACTTAGATACTTAATTAATTCTAGCCAATAGGGGAATAGCTGCATCTCCCTGTCCTATTTCCATTTAACAAAGAAACAGATTTAATTATTGCCACCTACTCTCCAGTGAATTGAGAAATAATTGTATAGGTGGAGAGAGGAGGGAACATGGGAGTATAAGATTTGTGCCAGAATGTGAAAGAAAAAAAAAGTCAAACAATAGCCTAGGCTAATCAGTTTTAATGAGTCAAAAATGTAGTATCTATATTATCTGCCATGCCATTCTACAGTGCTGTTCCTAAAACAGGCTTTCACATAGCCCACTAGCCATACCACATGGCAGGTCTGCAGGATTAACCCCCTGACTCTCTATGCCCTTTTCATATTTTGCGGCTATCCTAAAAAGTACTTTGCTTTTTTTTTTTTTTTCAGGAGTTGGCTGCATTTGCACCAGCATTTACTCTCCCAAAACTTTAACACAGTTAATAGCTGCTTATAAAGTATATCTACCGTTATTCTCAAAGTGACATTGATCATTCATTTAGTAATTGCAGAAAACATAGATGATAAAATATTGTTCCTAAGTATTCCTAAAAACATTTCTAGTGGCAATAGTTTTAAGTTTATGTAGGACTGTAGCATGATCCCCGCTAAGACAATGATTCTTCAGATAGCATAAGAATAGATGGTGCTATTGCTTTGAAATGGTAAATACATATTCAGTCAACTGCCTCCAAGAACCCTCAGTTAACCATTGTTTTTAATCTGTGCATAATTGCACATCTTTCTGGAACTATGTTGCAAGATCAAAAATGTGTATTTATTAAGTTCTCATTGAACATTAATGTTCAGAACCCAATCCCTTTTCTTCCACAAAGTCTGCTTTATGTTTTTTACAAGACTTCCTGGATTTTCATCAGTTTCTGGAACCATCCACTTGTTATGAGAAAGCCTTCAAAGGAGAGAGGGAGAGGGAGAGGGAGAGGGAGGGAGGGAGAGAGAGAGAGAGAGAATGTATGTATGTATGTATGTATGTATGTATGTATGTATGTTGTGGTGTTGTTGCACACACTTGCTAAGCCGTAGACATCTGCTGATCCATTCCACTATAGCAAAAACTGTTTTTTATTCCAAACTAAATGTCTGTTACATTGGGTAATGCAGGAAATGTGGTTATATTTTAAAGCCCATATTGGTTTTAAACTAAGCTTTTTACCATCTGTTATCCCAATTCTAAATTCAAAAGAACAGACTTTCCTATTACAGCCATAAAAAAGAAAGATATAGGTGATTTAAATACAGCTGTATGTGAAAATGCAATGCTGCATTCAATGCAGATGAATGTCTTTGGCACTAAAATGTGATTTTCAAACTCGGTTTTCAGAGAAGGAATGGACAATTTTAGTTTTATTGTCACTTAACCTTAAGTGTGTTTCCTCCTGTTTCTGCCTCAGTATATATTGTTAGAAGTCCCTAAAGAACACATTTTTTTAAAAGAAGAATTCTTCTAGTATAACCTGTTTTTGAGTATTGTTCATTCACATTTATGTAATTTTATGTACATTTTTTCTTGTCCACATTTTAGGTGCCATTTTTACTGGGCAGCTGTATCAGAAAACTGCAAACTGCAAAGTATTATGTCCTCAGAATCATCATGTAGATGCTGATAGTGGAGCAACAGAGACAGTTAGTTTATGATAGCTCTCCCATAAAGACCATGGGCTCGTGTTAACTATATTTCAAATTACGTGGAGTGAAACCTGATTTATTTGCAAAGGCTAAGAATGTTTGGTTTTACCATTGTACCTTGATGTTTAGCTGCTTTGAGGAGGAAAATACTTTCATATCTCTAATGTTTTCTAGTTTTCCTCCCTCAACGTTTGTGTCTGAGATAAACGGTCACAGTCACTTTTTTCTTTTTTAAAGTTACTTTTGGTTTGGGATGGTGCTGTCAGACACATCTCTTGTTTCTCTCCTGATTAAAGGGTTTTCAAACTCCTGAATTATCAGATTGTGTGGATAAAGACTTGTATCATTGGGTAAATAAATTTTTAATTATAATCTTGTTTTTAATAAACTATTGGCATGGCAGCTAGACCCAAATGGTCAACAGCTAGCTTAATTCCAACTGCATCTTCATCTGCTGAGCCAGGAAAGATGGTGGAAGAGGATTCCTCTACTAACTTGTTAAAAGAGATCCTGGCTCAGATACAGGTCTTGAAGCCAATTCAACAAGATCTGGCTAAGTTTAAGAGTGATTTAAAACAGATGCAAGAAAGAATGGCTGGATATGAAGATCAATTGAATGCCCATGAAATAATGACTCAAGGCAGTCATACTATTTTGAATAAATGCATTACCTACTTAGAGTCATAACTGCACAGGAAAAATCTACGTATGTTTGGTATTGGAAACCCTCCAAGTCAGTCAAACCTAGCTGACCGTATGGAGGATTTTTTTCAGAAAGCTCCTCTCTTTAGAAACAGACCTTCCAGTCGAAATTGAACATGTGTTTAAAATTCCTTTAATGAGACAGAAGACTGGAACTAGTTCCAATGTCATTATTGTGTAGTTCCTTCATGTTACCACAAGAGCTGAGATTTTACATATATTTTGCCAGGAATCAGTAAAATCTCTATTGAAGCCAAAGTAAGATATTAGTGTATCCTGTTCCAGCCAAAGTAAGATATCAGTGTATCCTGATTTTACTAAGGAAGTTTCTGAAAAAAGAAGTTAGTTTACAAAAGCTCAAAGCCTTGCTAGATCAGCACAACTTCAATATTTCATGCACTTTCCAGTCACATCCTGCATTAATTATCAAGATCAGATTCACAAATTTGATAATCCTTTGAATGCAGAGGTCTTTATCCTATCATTGAAATCTGCTGATGGATAAGCCTGTATCTCATTTCATAGCAACTGTCAAGGGAGAAGTCTGAGTCTGCCCAAGGGAAAAAGGCCTCATTTTAAAAGATTCTAAGCTCTCTCTCTCTCTCTCTCTCTCTCTCTCTCTCTCTCTCTTTTTCCCTGTAATTCTGCTAAGTGCATGATAATAAATCTGGGTGTATTGCCAATTTAAGTCTTTATTTCTATACTTAGTGTGCTTGCTTACATGACTAGTTTGAAAATGTTCTGTGTATTTACTTATAATAAGACAGAAAAATTATAGTGCTATCTCACTGGGAAGTCTTGCATTTCTTTCTATTTCTTTGTTTTTTTAGGGTTCTTTTTATCTTACTTGTTTGCAGTTTTACTTTCTTGCACATAATCACATTTTTCTTTTTTTTCTTTTAAGTACAGTATATATATATATATATATATATATATATATGTAATACAATGCTATTTGAATATTAATTTGAGTTCATATGTAGGTACTACATCTGTGAGCAATATTAGAAAATATGATAAATATTGAAATATAGAAAAGTTCATTACTAGATATTTGTTAAAAGGCATAGGTTATAACACAAATTGGTATTGGGAGAATATTGATAAGTGGGCCAGTACCAAATTAATGGATGAAGTTAGTTAATCTTAATATAAATGGGCTGTGAGAATCTAAGAAACAAAATGTAATTTTATCATATTTAAAATTGTTAAAGGCAGATATTGCTTATCTACAGGACACTCATCTAATGGAACAGGATAAATCTCTATTAATGAAGGATTGGGTTGGACAGGTTTACCTCACTGATACTTCAAAGACAGCTAAAGGTGTGGCCATTTTGGTTCAAAAAGGATTTCTAATTGATGTACAACAGGTTATCACTGATGTAAATAGGTGTTATTTAATTTTATGTGCTAAAATACCAGGGACTGTAATAGCTATGGTTAATGTTTATGGACCTACTTTAAATTCTCCTATTATGTTTTATGAATGTTTTCAACATTTGAGTACATTTATGATAAAGTGGTAATAGGAGATTTTAATGAAATATTGGATTCTGAGCTTGATAAAAACATACCGGTATGGGGTGGTGGTGGTGGTGGAAGCAATCATTAGCGAGGGAAACAATTGAGACCTATGTGGAATAATTGAATTTAATAGACCCTTGGCATTTGATGTATCCAACTAAAAGAGAATATACATTTTATTCAAGTGTGCACCAGAATTTTTTTGGGCTTCAATATTTTTTAATATCATTGACTCTATATCATCAAACTCAAGAACTCTATTTATTTATTTATTTATTTATTTATTTATTTATTTATTTATCAACTTTGTATGCCATCCATCTCCCTAGTGGGTGACTCTGGGTGGCTCACAATAAAAGTAAAAGCCACAAACAGTTAAAAAATAAATATCCCCATTCATTAATTAAAATTAATTCATTAAAAAGACAAACTACAGAAACAGGCCCTATACATAAAAACTAAAAAACAATCAAGATGATGGGGGAGTCAATTACCCTGCAAGCCATTTCCACTGGTGGGTGCCCCCATGCTGCCCCCAGGCCATCTGGCATAGCCAGGATTTCATGCTTTTCCTGAAGGCCATGAGAGTGGGGGCACACTGCACCTTGGGAGGTAGGTTGTTCCACAGAGCGGGGACCATGGCAGAAAAGGCCCTCTTCCTAGATCCCACCAGTTGAAATTCCTTGACTGATGGGGTATGCAACATGCCCCTTCTGTCGGACCAAGTGGGGCAGGCTGATATAATATTGATGTTTGTTTGTTACGTCTCAGATCATAGTGCAATTATTTTGAATTGCATGTTTTAGAAACTGATCAAGGTATTGAGAAACTGGTATTTCAATGTCTCTTTATTGAATGATAAAGAATTTGTACAACAAATGTGAGTAGAGACGTTGCAATATTTTGATCAGAATTTAGAAACACCTAGTGCCCAAATATTTGAATGGGAAGGATATAAATCTTTTATCCAAGGTCGAATTATTGGTTATCCATCATACAAAAATAAGATTAAAAATAAAAGGGAAAATAGCTTGAAAGATTAATTGAAACATTTATGAGAACAGATGGTTAAATGCCCATCTACTGCCTTGTACAAAGAAATTGTTGTTGTTTAGTCGTTAAGTCGTGTCCGACTCTTCGTGACCCCATGAACCATATTGCGCCAGGCCTGCCTGTCCTTCACTGCCTCCCTGAGTTTGCTCAGTTTCATGCTCATTGCTTCAGTGATGCTATCTAACCATCTCATCCTCTGCCGTCCTCTTCTCCTTTTGCCTTCAATCTTTCCCAGCATCAGGGTCTTCTCCAAAGAGATCTCTCTTCGCATTAGGTGACCAAAATATCTGAGCTTGAGCTTCATTATCGATCCTTCCAATGAGCAATCAGGGTTGATTTCCTTTAAGATTGACTGGTTTGACCTCCTAGCAGTCCAGGGGACTCTCAAGAGTCTTCTCCAGCACCAAAAGAAATACAGAAGAAGAAATATGAACTGAATACTATAATATCACAGCAGACAGATTTCATGTTAACATGTTTATGACAGAGATAATGGAAGAATGGTGAGAGACCCGGTAAGATTTTAGCTAATCACTTAAAGCAAAAGAAAATTAGGACAATTATTCCAATTATTAGAGGTGAAAGAGATGAAATATATAAAACTTCAAAGGATATAAATTGTCATTTTTAAAAATCCTATTTAGAAATATATAACAGACCAGAGAATATATTGAATGATGATATAAAGGCCTTCCTAAATAATATAAATTTACCACTCTTAAATGATACACAAAAACAACTTTTATTTGCTTCACTATCTGAGGTAGAGATTAAACAAATAATTTTAAAAATGGCAAGTGGTAAAACACTAGGATTGGATAGATTTCCTATAGAGTGGCATAAAACATTTATAGATCTCTTGGTGCCAAAATTTTGTCAATTGTATGATGTGATGGAACATACCTAAGAAGGGGGTCAGGGGTGATGTGGATTGCAGAAGAGAGCAAGGTTCTCATGAAGGAGGGGGCACATTCCAGGAAGGGCAGAGAGACAAGAGACAACACAGTCTGGAGCAGGAGCATGGGAAGTGTAAGAGATTTAGAATAGCCACTCCTAGAATCTCCCAGGGTATATCCACTGGTTACATTAGTACAGATTTAGTCTGGCAAAATTTTGTCTATATGGTGTAAGGAATAAAAGAACTGAACTTGGTTGGACTGATTCCCTATTGTTCTTGGGTTGGGCCTGACATGCAATGAGATACTTGATAAAGGCATATTATCAGAAGCATTTAAATCAGGCTTATATTTCAATTATATCAAAACCAGGTAAAGATCATACTCAATGTGCTAATTATCCTCCAATCTCACTGATTAATATTGATACAAAGCTCTTAACAGCAGTGCTATCAAACAGATTGCAGCAAGTGATACAATTCATTATTAAGAATGATCAAGCATGGTTTATAAAAACTAGGCAAGCAGCAGACAATATTAGGTTAGTTGTAGATGTAATAGACTTGAAAAAAAAATAAAGACCAATTTGTAATTTTATATTTAGATGCTGAAAAAGCCTTTTACAAAATATATAAACAGTACATGTTTGCTGTATTAAACAGGTTTGGGTTCCCTTTGGAATTCATAAAATGGATCAAGGAATGTGAGACACCCACATCTAAAGTAAAGGTTAATGGCATGTTTTCTGCTACTTTCCCATTATTTAGTGGAACTAGACAAGGATGTCCACTTTCACCCTTGCTTTTTGATATTTGCGTGGAACCCTTGGCTTGTGCTATGAGACAATATAGGGAGATTTACGGAATAGTACACAATTCAGTTGAATATAAACTGGTTTTATTTGCAGATGACATTCTTTTGTTTATTTCTAAAACCTCACACTACTATTCCAGTGTTGATACAAATGATAGATGCTTTTAGTAAAATAGCAGGATATTCTATTAACTGGTCCAAATCAGAGTTGATGCCAGTAGGTGAAAATTTGGTTACCCATCCATTTAAGGAATATAAGGTCCATATTTGTACCAAGTCCATTAAATATTTAGATATGTGCATACCAGAAGATATAACTCAATTAGTAACATGGAATATAAATAAAATATATAAGGAGGTTTCTTCAGATATGGATAGACAGGAGTCATTAAACCTCATCCTTTGGAGAAAGGTGAATGCTTTGAGAGTATTCTCAGGTGAAAATTCACCCAGTTGGGAGAGAACAATTTAAGAACTAGAACACCAGTTTAAACAGATGTTCTATCCAAAGGAGAAAGTGAAGGACTTTGAATTGATTATTCTTCTTTCTCTACATCAAAATCTGATGCTGTAAGTAGTAGTGGAAGAAAAAAAAAAGATTTAAATCAGTTACTTCATGCTTTAGCTGTATTACCTAAACACTTTAAAGCTGCTTGGGAGTTTTCAAGGATTTCACATGCATTTCAATGCTTTTTTCTTTTTGCTTTCCATTTTGGGAATCCTCCAATGCATCTGTAAAGGCAGCAGTCAAGGGAAACTTGAACACCCTCATACGCTCCAGAGAAAATGCTACAGGGAGCACATATTCCTCCCAAGAAATGAAAGTAATAAAACAATTAATGTATGTTTATTCAGTTAAATTCATACAATTAAAAGCATAAACCCTGGCACATCAGTTCTGTTCAAACTATAATCGACCATACAATTAACATATTTTCTGTTCCCAACCTATCAGGTTTAATCTGATGTTTGTTTAGACATGTGTTATATCTAAAGACTGCAGTGTACTGTGATTATAAAAATTAGGTAATTAATATACATAATATTGAGATGTGGTTTACATTGGGAAAGAGCCTGTGTATATAGGAAGACTTTATTTTGATTTTCAGATGGTAAAACATGATTGAAGATAGACCACTTTAATACCATCCATTTGGGTTTGCAATTATGCTGTTAGTTTTGTTAAACTACATGACATCAATCTTATCACAACTTTTTTGGATTTCTATTGCCTTAATTTAAAGTGGAAATAATGCCTTTTAAAAACCAATATGGACTCAGGTCATCTAGCCACTTACCTGTACAACATTTATCATAAGGTCTAGTTCTATGCATTCCATTATCTGAATTATGCTTGAAGATTATCTGGACAAGGTTTTCTCTATGGTCACAACAATTTTATGACAATATGTTGAGAGGAATATACGCTATACTCTTTTTGACATTACACTCATGCTGTCTTTAGCAAAACTCTGAAATTATCAAGAGTACAAAACATTCAGCTTCAGTTAATTTTGCTATCTAGTTTTTCATCTCTTAATAGTGTTTTGGTTTGTTTTTATTTTCATGACTTCTTGCTTTTAGAAAATTGCATTACTCCTCTCAGATATGTTATCAAAGACAAGACAGAAAAGGTTTTATTATTTAAATAACTGCAGAATTGCAGCATATTAATTTGTGACTTTCAACAGCTTAATGTTTTAAAATATGTATCATAGTGCTATAAGGAAAAGGATACCTATGAACTCTTTGTTCTTTTAATAATGTTTCAATAGCAGCAATATGTTTTTGATTTTACCAGATATCATATATCTTTCAAGGGGTGAAGAAAGTGTAGCATTTTCTGACAGCTTCATCACCAGCTACAGCCTCCGGAACCTGAAAACTCCATCCAGAGGTCTCTGTAGGAGAATAAATTAACATACTATTTTCTTTTCCTTTGAAGCCCAGGCAAAAATCTTCCTAACTATGATTGAACGAAACTTAAGTGCTCAGTATATAGAGATAGTTATATTTTCCTAAGGGTGACCCACATTCTTACATGAAACAATTAGCCAGAAATAATTTTGTTCTCCAATCAAACATTTTAAAAAATGCAAACTTCTCTAGCACCAAGTAATGCATAAAATTAAAAAACTCATTCTTTGAAGAGCACAAATGGCTATTTTCTTCCAAAGATTTCTTTTAATGTTCAGACCATGATGAAGATGGATACATAATATCCCATTGTGGTAGTAATGGTGCAGGAGGGAGTATGGACACTCAGACTGAGAAGAGCAGCATTGCAGCATTGTGATACAAGTCACACCCCTTCTGTACATGCTTCACAGTGTCATTGCATGCACCAAAGGTGCAGAATTTGCAACATGACGCAGGAATGCTGATTTCATCATTCAGACACAACTGAGTAAAACAATAATGTGCAATACGTCAATAACAAAAGAAAAGATGGACTAAGAGAATACTTGCATGATTTTTTAAGTACATAAAACTTAATGCAACTAAAAATTGCACTGGTATCTTTCTCCCTTTTCTCCCACTTTGATTGAGGCTTAGTCAGGTTAGAGAAGATATATCCTAGTACCCTTTTCTTCTTCAGACCCAAATTCCAGTCTTACTCACAGTTGTTTATACAGTTTAGTTCATATAAATTCCATACGTCAACCATAATAAAGCTATTGACTGTGTATATTTTGGCCTTTGCAGAACAATCCTGGTAGCAGCTGATGCTGGCAAAAAGATTCTGTACTCATGAGTATCACATACATAAAACCCTATGAAGTAGCATGTGACCAGTTTCATCCTTATTGGAAATCATCAAATGTACATAGCCAGATCTTATTTCATGAGGTTCAGGCACAGGAACTGAATTCATGGACCATTGCTGTTTAGATGTTGACTCTATACAGTGCATTAAAGGTCCAGGCCCTGGTGCTTAGCAGTGCTGCTGAAAACACCACACAGGATATATACTGTGTCAAAATAAAGAAACATGGGAGAAATTGGAAGTCATGTGAAACCTCCTATATGGAGGCATAATTTAATCAAGCATTTGTATATCTTTCTCTCTGAGAATTTAAGGGAATGTGGGCTGTATATATATGATTCCTTTTATTTATTTATATGTATTGAGAATTTTACATACAATAAAAGTCAAATACAAAGAAAAGGAAAGAAAGGAAAGAAAAAAGAAGAAATAAAAAGGTGCAAAAAAAAAGGAAAAGAAACTAAAATTATGAAATGTAATGACTTCCAACCTTCTGTTCAACAGATAGTTACAATCTTATAATCCTCCCTACCCCTTAGATGTTATACAAATCCCTTTAACCCCTCACTTAGCCCACGTCTTTTTCAATCCATAAATCATCATATCATTTTTTATTCTGTCAGCAAAAAGTTCATAAAAGGTTTCCAGTGTTTCAAAAAAGTTGTTGTTGTTGTTTTCTCTGACCAAACAGGTCAGCTTTGCCATCTTAGCAAGTTCTGATATTTTCACAATCCTTTTTTCCACTGTGGGAATTTCATTATTCTTTCATTGTTGCACAGACAATAGTCTTGTTGCAGTTACCATGTACCAAATCAATCTTCCATAAGTCATTTGTAGTTCATTGTCCATAAACCCCAATAAAAAGTTCTGGTTTCTTCACAGTATTTTAAAATCCTTTCCATCATTGTGTGAATTTGTATCCAAAATTTCTTAGCTTTCTCACAAGTCCACCATGCATGGTAACATGTCCCCTCATGTTTTTCACATTTCCAACCCTTGCTTGAAATGCCTTTGTACATGTTTGATAATTTCTCTGGTATCATATACCAATGATATATCATTTTATAAAAGTTTTGTCTTAAGTTATGACTTATGCCCACATTCTCTCTCAAGTATTCATCTGTATATTAAGTCCAAAATTAATAGTCCATTTTATCATGCAGTCTTTCACCTGCTCATCTTCTCTTTCAAATCTTAACAAAAGTTTATACATTTTTGCTATTATGCATTCATCATTTGTGTACAATTCAATTTCAAATTCCATTTTGTTTTTTTCAATTTCAATTGTCTTTTTATCCATATTAAACCTTTCTCTTAACTGACATATGAAAACCATTGAAAACCATGTCCTTCTGCAGTCAATTGTTCTCTTGACTTCATCTTAAATTCTCCATCTTTCTGTATTAATAGGTCTTTATATGTTAACCATTTCTCCCTTTCTGCTGTTTCTCTTCTATAAAATACCAAAATACTTATTCATTTATCTCTTTTTTGGAAGTATCTTCCCTTTAAAGTCATAACATTTTAAGCAACCCTATGACTATTCAAACATATCCAAAGATATATACCAAATATGTATATGTTAAACAACTATGTTTGTACTGATTCCATTTTTTGAAACCAAGATTACTTCAAAACTTCCCTGCACAGAGAAGGATCATGTCAGGGAAGGATTATAAAATGCCTTATAGATGTATTTGACTATTAAAACAATTCTAATTTCCTGGTTATTAATAGTTTTGCATAGTTATGAATGATTTGGAAATAAATGAACTGAGATAAATTATTATCTCAGATAATCATCCAACAAAACAGATTTAGAGAGTAATGTTTTCTTTGTGTATTGTAGAAACACCTTACATATTTCCTTACATAAATTCTTAATACATAGAAATCAGCTTATAAATCCAGTAAAATTCGACTTAGTTTAGCATTCTGTTTCACGTAATAGTGCAGGCAAATGTCAGGGTCATTGTAGGTGGAGGGGGCAAATGATAAAAGAAATGTCACACCATTATGACTCAATCTCCCCCCCCCCCTTATATATGCAGAATGATGTAACACACATGTACAAAAGAGCTTGTATTTTGTCAGCACAATGCTAATTTTGTCATTTTGATGAAAGCATCAGATCCTTCAACCATTTCTACACATCAGCCTTCCAGATATTTCCAGAAGATCCGCAACCAGAGCATTGCTCCAACATATGCCATCATAGGTATATGTTTGATTAGCATGTTAGTTCTGTTCAGGTTTTCTTGGATCAAGAACACTCACTATCACTTAACTGGTCTGGATAGACTCTGTTCCCCTCTCCACCAAATGTGTGTTTGCATCCTAACATCCATGTGTTACAGATCTTGCTGGAATTGGGGGGGGGGGGGGGGGAGAATCTAAAAAACAGTTTCTCATTCTTGCCAGCAAGGGGAACAGTTCATTCCTGAAAGTTCTCACACTGGTGGGAATTAAAACAATTCTGCCTATAAAAAGCAATCCTGGCCCCAAGCAATAACCCCAGATTTTCTCTGATTTGATGGAGATTATGAAATAGTCTGTGATGCTTGTCTTTGGGAAACTTGTGACATCAGTCTTCCTGCCCCCACATATTGAAGGGACTGGAAGGTGAAATTGAGGGAAGTGATCTGGTTATCTTTGTAAATACAAGGCTGATGCAGGGAAGATGGACAGGCATCCCCAGGGTTAAAAAAGTCAAGGGTTAAAAAAAGGGTTAAAAAAGTCAACTTGGCAGCCACAACCTTTTTTACTCATGTCACATGCACAGCCAGAAATGGATTATGATAGCACTCTTGCAAGAGCTGAAGGGGTGCATTCAGAAAGCCAGGGTAGTTTTTTAGCATCTCAGAGTGCAGTATACATATTGGTTTGAGTGTTAGGAAAACCTGATAATTCTAATAGCAGTTTGACAAACTGAATCAATTACCAGATGGTGGTAGACTCCCATTCACTGGATCTGTTTAGAGGCCAGATATCCATCTTTCATGGATTCCAGGTTGAAGACGGGGTTGGTCTCAGTGGCTTAGATCAGGGTTCCTCAACCTTGGCAACTTTAAGACGGGTGGACTTCAATTCCCAGAATTCCCCAGCCAGCCTTGCAGGAACCCTGGCTAAGATTATCCCTTCCAAACTCTATGATTCTATGAAATCTATACCTCCTAGCCCATACAGTAAATGTGGCAGGAAGGTTTCCTTTTACTCAAGAAAGAAACAAGAAAAATTCATAGCCACATTTTCCCCTTTTTGCTTCATGGATTAATCAAAGAAGTGCATGTTTGCTTAAATTTATATTAAAATGTAAGCTAAAGGACTTTCTCCCCATCTGTATACAGCTGTTTACTAATGAACTCATACCATGTCTTGTTTGTTATAGGCTCTACCAAATTAGATGTGTATTTTCCAATATTACTGAAATATGTTTTTCTTGAAAACTCTACAATACAGATTGTAGAGCAATTTGGAATGAGCAGAAGTTTTCTGCTGCAGAAATCACCTTGAATTTTCCTTCAGGCAAAATTCATTGGTAACTCTAGATAGAATGAGAAATAACCAGATTATCCAGAGACTGTATTCAATTTTTTGAATTAGTTATGATTACGTCTATCTTCTATGTTTTTGAAGTGCAAAATGAGAGTTTTTTTGACATATTATGCATTACGTCTCAAAATTTGACATTTTTGCAAGTATTAATTTGGGGCAAAGGATTAAATGTACCACTGCTGGTCTCCCTTGAAGAAAGGTATTTCAAAGAGAGGGACCAAGTAAAAGTATTAAACAACAGCTTCAAGAATTTCAATTCTGTTTATTTATAAATAATGAGTCAATACACATATTAATGAATTCAATATTGCTGAATTGTGTTATCAGCTTTCAGTGCAGTCATGAATGAGAACCATGTTTATTTTCCATATAGTCAAAATATAATTGAATAGTCCTATATCCTGGGGGCCAAACAAATTATGCAGGAAGAAGAGGCTAGGAGGAAAATTTATTCCTGGACTATATACTGTCTTTATACATACCTCAACTGATGCTGTAAGGTTGTGAATGGCCCCATAAATCTTGAACTTTCATTCATCAGCATATCTTATTCATATATCTTTATATGTGAACCATCATGAATATTCCTTAAACATCCCTGAATCTAAGTAGGTGCCAATGTCATTATATTTTCTGTAAGACCAAACAATATTCCACTTTTTGATTAATGCCTGGTTTCAATATTGCTTTTGGATTACTTCAGGCATACTGTTGATTTTAATGGATGTTTAACATATGATAAAAATTAAATCTCATTTTTTTTACTCTTGTTCCTGAACAAATACCTTCCTAGTTTGACTCTCATATCTAAAATAACTTGTAAGCTTGGCTTGACAAATATGTCTTGCTATATAATGTACATGCAATAAATTTGATCACATGTTTACCCCTATAGGTATGTATTAGTATATCCAAGGTGATCTCTAGTATCTTATTGCACTGTTATAAACTGAGGTTTATAACAGAATAAACTGAGGTTTATAACAGAATCCACAGGTGCTGATAGTTACTGACTGTTATATGTTTTACAGTAATGTGTTGTTTTAAGTAATGAGCTGTTGCTCTGATCTAATTTACCACCAGGGTGTCTTGATAAGGAGATCTTTGGGAAAAGGAAAATGTGCAAGAACATTAATCAGATGGCCATCATTAAAAAGAGACTTCCAAACATAAGTATTTTTTCCAAGGTACAATTACACAAATCAATCTATCTTCTGGATAGAGATATATGCAAATATCTCTAAGAAAAGATGCCTATATAATGCCAGCATCTTTTTTTTCCTAACAGATTTGTAACTGGTGTTTTGCTTAAGGTGTCTCATTCACCACTGTAGGCTCCCTGTGGCAAAAGTTTAATATATCCAATTTGTCAATGTCCACAATACTACTAATCTTTCTGGCCATTGTCAAACTGTGAAAGCTATCATCCATCTATTCATTCCATGGTGTAGTGCAGGAGGAAGATGAAGAGTTGGAGGCAAGTCATCAGTTGAAGATCAAGGTATTATTGCTTTCCTGGGTACATCACAAAAAAGAAAAGGTTTGATTTTTTTCCAACATTTTGTATTTGTTTGTTTATTTCCTGTGCACAAAAGTCATGGTTTGCAAAGAAGTGTTTGTGTGTGTGTGTGTGTGTGTGTATACTCATGCTTCTGATAAATTGTACATTTAAAACTGCTGTGTTCAAGTACTTCGACTTTCAAGTATTCATTGACTTCCTTCTTAATGTTGGCTTTTTTGTGCACTGTTGGCACATTGTGATACTGTGGAATTTAAATGTCTGCATGTGGTCTTTGATCTGTAGTGGTTATTCCACATTTTGGAGCCATCACCTAATATTGTACTCCCTGGATGACGAACATATCTGCAATTAACTCGGGATATTATACAACTAGCAATTTACTAGAATCTTGGATTATTGACCTTTAAGTCTTATGCCCCTAAACAACAGGGGGCTGCCTCTTCTCCTTCTTCCTCTTCCCTTTTATAGTATTTGATTAAACATTAATTTAAAAACCGCGGCCAGAAATAAGTAAGCAGAACTGAATTCTTGAAACAGAGGAGGCTAAACAGTTGTCTAACCAAAGTGCTGATATTCTTAAGTCTGGGAAAATTGTGGGAATGAATTGATTTCCTGTGGTACAATGTTGGGTAATTACTCAATGGAGATTTAAGCTGAATGTTGCAATGCAAATCAAAGGGTGGGTGAATGGGAAAGGGGGAGGAAGGTTGTCATGAAATATTGAGGAAAAAAGAGAGGTTAAGTCTTTTCCCTTAATCAGTGAGAAACTTTAGCAAGTTTAGCTATTCTGTTAAAACTTTTAGCAAAATCAGATCAATATTTACGTATCAGAATTTTGAAAGTCACTAAGGTCTTAGCTGAGATCCAAATGTGTTAGCACAAATTTTGAGTTTTCAAATGAAATGGACGTCTCCTATTCAAACTCTCACTAATGGTTTCTGCATGAATCTCTCACTTCTCAATGGCTGCACAGAATATTCTGCACAGAAGCTAACAAAACAATAGTGATCTACGTCCAAGTTACCTTCTTTTGTTACGTTGACCAAATGTAATTTGTTTGATATTGGCTCACTGTGTCTTGTGAACTCAAAGGTTCTAGTCTGCAAATCATATCTGATGGGCAAGGATAATGTGGGAACCCAGCCAACTGTGGTAAAATAAAAAATCATGGTTGAGCAAAATAGTAACTGAGTCACTCTATATCACCTTGTGCAGCTTGTCACCACCTTTTTTCCTTCAGTGCTGGCAATTTCAAACTTATATCCTGTTTGGGACATATAATTTAATAGGATTTGTGAGGCTTTCATCCTGAACAAACAAAACAATGGATTTTTGTGGGATCCCTGCAAACTTTTTTAATATTTATGGAGGTGCTGAACTGAGAGTGAAACATCTTTCAGGAGAATAGAATTTTTCTTGAAAGCCATGTTTGGAGTGATTCATAACCTTAAAACAAAATTTGTATAGAATTTTTTATTTAATACAAGATGTTTCTGTGCAGCTGGTTGGCACATATATATGTTTCCTATAGGTTTTATAGGTTCAAATTGCTATTTCTCTATGGTAGAATTGTCTGGATTTTATCCATATGCTTAGCACATGTCCTTTCAGTAGCCCCTTGACTTATTATTATTATTATTATTATTATTATTATTATTATTATTATTTACTGACTAAGTAATTAGGACACCAGGTTTAAATAACTCTCTTTAAAGGTTCCCTACTCCAGTAAACTTGTTAGAAGATTCTGTTTAATTGAGATTATCTTATGCTGATTTCACTAAATGATAGGCTTTCTGTGATGGCTGATTACAGCCCAGGGGATTTTGCCTGGTCTTAGGCTAGGACATTCTGTACATTTTAAAAACCACTTTACTCAATTTTATGGAAAAAGTTTTAAAGGTATACAGTATATTAAAATTATTGTGTGTGAAAAGTAACACTCTTGCAACTTACCTTAGATACCTAGCTTTCTGTAAATGTCTGGCTTTTACCCTGCTGGAGTGGATAACACTCTAATGATAGAACTGAAAGGGTATCAAATGTAAGTCTCAGCAGGTAGGAACACCTAACCAAAACTTTCTGGGCCTGCAAGCTAAGCAGGATTCGATTAAATATAGACATAGACCACCAGAGATCTCAGGGCAGTACATTAGAATGAGAAGTTGAAAAATTGTCCCCTAAGAAAGCAATAGAAACCTATTTTTTTTACTTGGGCCAAGAGAACTATATGGATGTATCCATGAAGTCGTCAGTAATCAAGCTGTATTCAAATGCCCACTCAAAATCAGTTAGGTCTATAAGGCATCTGGGGTGGACCATCTTGATGGTTCTCCTGCAAACAACCAGAAGTGCCACTGGGTTTCAGGGAGATCATAATGTGATTTAATCATGATAAAGGACTGTTAGGAATGTCCTCCACTTTCAGATCATGAACCTCTTGCTCCAAGGAATTGCACTGATAACAGCAACAATGTCCATAGCAATGATCACTGCCTCTTTTAATGTGTCTGCAATATCTGTGATACAAAAGGATGGAGTTTTGACCACCCAGTCACAGCCACCATTTTGAAGCCAGTGGCCATTCTTGCAGACTCCCTTGGGCCTGTGTGAGTCATGCTGGCAATCAGTTTGAACAAGTTAGTTGTTTCTATGGAGGCCTGAATGCTGAGCCACTCTGGATCCACTTTACAGAGCATGGAGAATTAGATCCTCCATCTACTATCAATCTGCAAGTATCAGCCACCAGCTCAGAGATCAGGTGAAGAAGTTCAGGGAGAGATACTATTAGGCAGCAGTTGATTGGCAGTAACAATATCCCCAGCTTGTCCATAAAGCTCTTCAAATATTCATATACAGTCACCTGCAGATAATTATTGTCCCTCCTCCTTAGCCTTAGAGCTGTGGTTGCTGTAGCCACGTTCAGCAAATTTCCAATGGCAGAACCCCTCCATCTCCCCACAATCATGTTTCAGTAATACATGCTATTTCCCCCCACTCCAAGTCATTCCTAACTGCTGCAGAGACTCTTTGACAAGTGTGGTACATGGGAGTGGGGGTGGAGGGTGGGGTGCGGAAGCAAAATTTTAGCCTTCTATTAAGTTATCATTACCACATTCTTCCAACAGAAACAAACAGAAAATACCTCGCCCTCTCTTTACTTTTAAGTATTGATAGCAATCAAATCACAGGAGGTATATGTCTTATATATGCTGAACAGGGGTTGCCTAGCAACAAGCTCATTGTCAATTTTTCTTCAGGGTGCAATAAATGTCCATGTCTGGAACACTATTTATCTTCATTATAACTAAGTAATTCAAGCTGTCAAGTCTCTGGTGACCATTGGGTATCTGCTTACCATATATTTGATGCTTGATTACACTGCTCTAAAAAAAAAAAAAGACCCCCATACTTGTCAACCTTATGCCTGTGGCATCATTAACACTGGCAAGACCCCACAACCTCACCTTTTGCTCATGCTATATATTTATTAACCTGTCTGTACTTATGTTGAAAAGTGAATTAAAGATAGTTTTCTTCCAAAGCATGCTAAACTTTAGCTACTTAAATCACATACATAGTATCATAACAGACCAGGAATCAGGTATTCCCTGGTTGAAATATCAGGAATGCATTGCTAAACAGCAAACAAAGGAGCCCTATTCTGTAATATGGGGTTGATTACCCTGCATGAATTTTAAAATCTCCTTCTTCATAAAACAATGATTATAGATTTCATCAGTCTGTCTCTCAGCTACTGTATATGGCTTCTTCTCTGCTGTATCATTCTGATGAACCTGTGGCCTTTCAGTTGTTGCTGAAATATAATTTCCAAGATATACAGTTTTTCTACAAATAGGGAGGCAATCCAATAAACTGAATCCAAATATAAAAGCACAAAATGCCAGATTGTCCCCCAAATATATTATATATAGGTTTTAATCTTAGTAAAACAATCTACAAATATGTTACCAAAGCTAAAGCCTTATAAATCTATATAACACCATGATATGCTCTTAAATCAAATATTCAACCTAAAACATCCTTAATTTTGGATACTGATTTATTTCATCTGTGTAACCTTGTATAGTAATTTCTCAGTTAGTATGGAGATGGCAAGGTTATTTAGTACAAAAACAGTATTTCTTTAGTCAGCAACAACCATTTAATAATATTGCATTTCAATAACATAAATTTAATACTAATTAGAATTTTTTTTCCTAAATCCAAGGTTTAAGCTTTAAATAATTATACTTACCTAACATATACTTTGATGCTGAAGAAGCTGAAGTTGACCGCTTCTATGAAGACCTACAACACCTTCTAGAACTAGCACCAAAAAAAGATGTCCTTTTCATCATAGGGGATTGGAATGCTAAAGTAGGAAGTCAAGGAGTAATCGGAATAACAGGCAAATTTGGCCTTGGAGTACAAAATGAAGCAGGGCAAAGGCTAATAGAGTTCTGTCAAGAGAACAAGCTAGTCATAGCAAACACTCTTTTCCAACAACACAAGAGACGACTCTACACATGGACATCACCAGATGGTCAATACCGAAACCAGATTGATTATATACTTTGCAGCCAAAGATGGAGAAGCTCTATACAGACAGCAAAAACAAGACCAGGAGCTGACTGTGGCTCAGATCATGAGCTTCTTACTGCAAAATTTAGGCTTAAATTGAAGAATGTAGGGAAAACCACTAGACCACTCAGGTATGACTTAGATCATATTCCTTGTGAGTACACAGTGAAGGTGATGAATAGATTTAGAGGATTAGATTTGGTAGACAGGGTGCCTGAAGAACTTTGGACGGAGGTCCGTAACATTGTACAGGAGGCAGCAACTAAAACCATCCCAAAGAAAAAGAAATGCAAGAAAGCAAAATGGCTGTCTGATGAGGCTTTACAAATAGCTGTGGAAAGAAGGAATGCGAAAAGCAAGGGTGAAAGGGAAAGATATAAGCAATTGAATGCAGATTTCCAGAGAATAGCAAGGAGAGATAAGAAGGCCTTCTTAAATGAACAATGCAAAGAAATCGAGGAAAACAATAGAATGGGGAAGACTAGAGATCTCTACAAAAAAATTGGAGAAATGAAAGGAACGTTTAGTGCAAAGATGGGCATGATAAAGGACAAAAAAGGCAGGGACCTAACAGAAGCAGAAGAGATTAAGAAGAGGTGGCAAGAATACACAGAAGAACTATACAAGAAAGATCTTAATGTCCCTGATGTCCACGCTGGTGTGATCACTGACCTTGAGCCAGACATCCTAGAGAGCAAAGTCAAGTGGGCCTTAGGAAGCATTGCTAACAACAAAGCTAGTGGAGATGACAGTATTCCAGCTGAGTTATTTAAAATACTAAAAGACGATGGTGTTAAAGTGCTGCACTCAATATGCCAGCAAGTTTGGAAAATGCAACAGTGGCCACGGGATTGGAAAAGGTCAGTTTATGTTCCAATTCCAAAGAAGGGCAATGCCAAAGAATGCTCAAACTATCGCACAATTGCACTCATTTCACATGCTAGCAAGGTTATGCTCAAAATCCTACAAGCTAGGCTTCAGCAATACTGAAAGCTATGGCAAGCCTAGATAGCATATTAAAAAGCAGAGACGTCACCTTGCCGACAAAGATCCGCATAGTCAAAGCTATGGTTTTTCCAGTAGTAATGTATGGCTGTGAGAGCTGGACCATAAAGAAGGCTGAGCGCCGAAGAATTGATGCCTTTGAACTGTGGTGCTGGAGAAGACTCTTAAGAGTCCCCTGGACTGCTAGGAGGTCAAACCAGTCAATCTTAAAGGAAATCAACCCTGATTGCTCATTGGAAGGATCGATAATGAAGCTCAAGCTCAGATACTTTGGTCACCTAATGCGAAGAGAGATCTCTTTGGAGAAGACTCTGATGCTGGGAAAGATTGAAGGCAAAAGGAGAAGAGGACGGCAGAGGATGAGATGGTTAGATAGCATCACTGAAGCAATGAGCATGAAACTGAGCAAACTCAGGGAGGCAGTGAAGGACAGGAAGGCCTGGCGCAATATGGTTCATGGGGTCACGAAGAGTTGGACACGACTTAACGACTAAACAACAACAACAAACATATACTTAATATGTTTGTGGCATTTTAATTCAAGCTCTTCTTTTACACATTTAGAATGTATGTGTTTCCCAAAATCTGAGAAATTGTGTCCTTAAAAAGTAATCTTTGCCCCAATTTTCTATGGCAAACCGATTGAATGGAGATTTAATTATATTAATTATATTTAATTAATTATACTAAACCTTTAAGTCTAGTCATTTTATTTAAGGCAAATCTGCCTCCATACAATTTCTACTGCATGAATAATCTTCGAAGTCTTATCTTCCAAGACCAATATATACTGTAGTACTTCAGGTTACTAACATCTAATCTGGTGGCTACCATTAATGGAAATCATCCATTCTGCTTCATGAAGATGGTGGGTGTTGTTTATCCTTAACTTGCTTTCTTTAGTTTTGCATGCCTCTCCAATTTGGCCTATGATAAGTTTTAACTCAGTCTCAAAATCCATAGGAACCGAAATAACATGAAGAAAGATAATAGTTATCACGGAACCTGTGGATTTTCAAATCCTAGCAACCCCAGTCAATATGGTGAATTGTAAAGGATGCCGGGAATTCACTTCCTAAGCTTTAGGGATACTCCAGTGTACTTCAGATTTCACAATTATTTTTGAATAGATATGGACCACAAATGGGGGATATATTCCTCAGTGCCCAGGATCTGTCAGAATTTGCTTGGTTATTTATTATATTTATATCTACCTTTCCTCTCTGAGTCCAAGACAGGACATATTGAATGATATCTGCTATTTTATCCTCAAAACAGCAATCCTGTGAGCCAGATGGAGCTGAAAGATGCTGAGTAAGCTAAATCATGGTAAAATAGAATGTAAACCTGATTGTTGAAAATACCAGAATTAATGAAATTTATTTATTTATTTATTTATACATTCAATTTATTCTCCGCCCATCTCCCCCCAATGGGGAACTCTGGGCAGCTCACAAAATATATAATCCTAACAGTGACTAACAATTCTTACAATTACAAATCTACAGTGCTATATATTACACTATGTGACCAGCAGTGGTTGCTAGGAGGTCATCTGGGCTTTTCCTCCTCCGTAGTTCTTTTGCGCTGCTCGCATCGATCATCACTCGTGCTGGTTGCATTCAGAGTTTGGTCCAGCACCGGTATGTTGCTCCCCCGTGCAGCACCGCTGGTTCCTCCCATCTAGATGGGAGTCCCCATTTATCTCCTCGCAGATGGAATTGCTTTCAAACTGCTGGGTGAGCAGAAGCTGGGATGAGTGACGGGAGCTCACCCCGTCCCTCAGAGCCGGGCCTGAACCGCTGGAGTGCCGACCATTTCTGACCGGCAAACTCCAGCATCATTAAGCCCTGCGCCACCATGTCCCTTTAGTAACACAATGTCTCTATTGTAGCAAATAAAGATGTGCAATCAGTCAAGATATGATTTGAATTTTCAATTCAGAGGTGGCAAGGTTCTAATAAAGTTTGAGATTTCAAAGCAGCAAGATTTTATCAGAGGAGATCAGTAGAATAAATACATTCTTTTCTTCCTCCCTCTCATTCCAAGCAAATTTGCCTAAGTAAATTCTAAGTCACAAACATCTGTGACTATATCTGGAAGGAAATCTTTAATAACGTTTGAGGTTCTGCAAAATCAGATAGTTCACCAAAAAAAAAAAAAGAATCTCAGGATTGTCTTAAATATCTGTAAAGCTATTCCAACCTCAGATTGACTCAAAGACTCAGTTAAGTAGTTAACCCAATCCAATCAGATCCAATCACTTTCCAATACAATCACCCCTTCAAAGCTACACATAACTCTAATAAACTTTTTTTTCCCTGAAAAGCCTGCACTTTTGAGGTACACTGATTCAACAGATACTATTCCTCTCCACGTATTATTTTTATGGATGTTAAATGGGACCAGGTGTTTGTACTTTTAGCTCTAACCTCATGCTTCACATTTCTTTTTGATGCCTCAATTTGTGTACTACCATAGACGTTTGTGGTGAGAAAGTCTACATACACATATTTCTAATCAGCAAAAGCTTTCCAAATATCTTGAGATAAGGAAACCTAAACATGTAGAGGTATAAGCATTAAAAAAAAAATCCTGCCTCAGAAGTCATGCTAACATGACCAGGAGGAGCTACACAACCTCACAGGGCAGATGTAAAAAGCTTTAGTTGCAGCCTTTTTCTACATTACAATACCTGTATCTGTGATTACTGCAAGACAGATCCCAGGGTCAGTTTTTAAAATGCGTCTCTACCTGTATTCTACCTAAAGTGAAAAGTTTAAAACTAGATCTTAGCAGCATAGGATAAAGAAAGAAATAAAAGTTAATACATTTGGATCATTTAACAGCTTTTATAGTCATTGCTGGATTATTTGGCTTGTGGTGCTTTTTGTTTGGTCTGTTTATTTGAAGTCTTGCAAATGCTTTTAATCATTTTGAGAACTTGTTTCTGTAGAACTGTAATTTTAGCATCTTGGTGAGTGCAGGAACAGGTGTGCGTCTATATCCTGCCTAAGGATGCCCTTGGGATATCAGAATAACATTGCATAAAATACAAAAATATGAAAAAGCAAGTCTATAAAAATGTATCCCTTTATTGGAAATGATTTTTTATGAATCCAACATTATTGCAGACTACAAATTAAATATACTAGTTTAAATATGTTTCGTATAAAATATTTTGATTATTCAGTACTTTGGGTTTCCACTGATAATATTTTTTGGATATGAGTTTAACACAGTAACTGCTTTTACAGCTACTAAGAACCCAATATATAAAATAGAATCACCATTCAAACTAGGGATTATAGAAATTTTAGTCTAAAACATGGGTA